>NW_011887769.1:1173528-1220734 GCF_000806365.1 Fopius arisanus | reverse complement strand
CCCTTCTTGCCGCCCCCCGCGCCAATTATTTTTTTCCAACGATCAATGCACCCAACCCCATCCTCCCTCAACCCAACAAATTGACGAAAAAAAAATATTATCCCACCAATTAACACCCAAATGACGATTAAAAAAAAAAATTCTAATGCACGACTGATATTCGGTAAATGTCGGCGTCGGCGTCGAGGGATAGAATATTCCCCCGTTATACACATTCATATGTGTATTAGTATCGGCGTCGGCGTCGGCGAGGGGTTGGTCATGACCACCCGCGGGGGTAAAAAGGGGTGTAGGAGGAAGGGAATAAAGAAGGAAGGGGAAAGCGACGCCGAGGTCGAGGGATGGGCTGACGGGGTTAACGCCGGCATTGCTCATCCGACGCGAAAACTCCCTCGAGAAATGGAAAGAAAAAATCATGCAAAATCGTGTGGTGCCCCCCCCGCTCCCTTCCGCCCCCCCCCCTTCCCCGTTCAATAAAAAATTTCCACCAAAAATGGGGAATTGGGGAAAATCCCTCCCCCCCAATTCCCCGATCCATACCACCAATAGCTATCAATTCCATTTATTCCCCAGATCGAGTAGATCGAAGAGGATTGTGCAAAATCCCACCGGCAACCACCAAACGAAACACACGTGTGGTCAGGTACAAATCCCGGGGTAGAGAAAGCCTTACCATTCATGCGATCTGCGTCCTGAAGATCGAAAATTCTGCAATAATCACTCGCGTTTTACGAAAAATAATAATAATAATAATAATAATAAATTCCATGTACCTCATGTAATCATCGACAGACCATTGTCCAATATAAAGAGAGGGGAAAAAAAAAAAAATTTCTCAATTTTTCCCACTGTCCCCTGATTTATTGCGGATTATGGATGAGTACGTACATGTGGTATACATGTAACCCCCCCGTGCCGTTGACACCTGTCTACCTCGAGGACCTCGAGTTGTGCCGTTCCCCACCCCACTGTCCGCCCTCTACTGTGCCAGCCTCTTAACTATTTTTTCTCTGGTAAACTCTCTCTCGGCGGCCCCCGCGATGCACCCCACCCTCCACCCACCTATCAGCCCCCCTCATCCAGTCAATTCAACCACCTCCCTCCTCGCTCTTGTACACCCATTCCCCCCATTTCCAGGCGCCCGTACCCCCCCGTTTACCCCTCATCACCCCCTCGACAAACTCCCCTCCGCCCCTCCGCCCCTCCGCAACTCCACCCAACCCTCAAGCCCCCCAGACCCCTTCCCCCCAATTCCCTCCACGATGGTTCTTACTCATCTCCTCTCTATGTGTCTCTCTCCCCTCTTGAAAATGGCGAAAATACCCGAATCGAAGAGGTGGGGTAACTAGAAACACCCGGGGGGGAGGCTCAGGGGGACGGGATAAGGGGGTGGGGGAGAGGGAGGGCCAACGTTTTAACTCCCAAACTGGTTTTCGCCGTCGTTCCGCTGAAATTTCGGGACGCATTCAACACACTTTTTATTTTTATATTAAATTTACGTTTTATTTTTAGTATTTTTTTTTTGTTTCTTTTCCAATATTTATATAAGTAACAATGAAAATCACTTACAGACGATCTTTCGTAGGACCTACAATAATACCTATGCGTAATAATAATAATATTAATAAAATAACTATGATTTTTATTTTTCATTGTTTAGATTTAATTTCGTACAGCTATACCCACTGCCTTAAAGTGTTTCTCTATTTTTTTAAATAAAAAAGAAGGGATAGATGGATTTCAGGTTTCTATAATGCATAAATACAATTCTTTTGTTTGCTTCGCGCAGCGCCGTATTATTTTTTCTTTTTATTTTTTGTAACATGAGGTTTCCTTGTGGTTTCGGGCAATTCCAGAATTGGGACGGTGTGCACTTTTGGGGGTGGGGCTGTAGTCGTTTTATCGTGTCAATGGTGATGCTTTCAAGTTGTCATTTTTAAGGAGGAAAATTGGCATTTTGGAGAGGTTCTTTTATCAGTCATCGGCATGATTTATCTTTTCCTTCCGAGCTTTTTTTTTTTTACACTGGGCATGATTGATGATTGCTCCAATAAGTAAATAAATAACAATAAACTGTGAGTCATAATTATAGAGAGAATTTCGAGATATGTAAAGCCAATTGTTTACCTCTGTGAAATATTCGTAAAAAGAACTTCAAAAATTGACATCAACTGTTATTAATTCATCATTATCCTTAAATGATATCCATAACGAAGTGCTAAATAATTATATAAAATCGGTAACAAACACCAACCTCTCAACATCTCCAAATATTTACTGTTAGCAGGATCAATTACGAATTCGTGGCAAAAAAAAGTTGAACCCGTAATTGCACAAACTCACGATAAGCTCTAGGAAATAGCCCAACACACTCGTCCCCCCCGTTCCCTCTCCAACGACCAAAAAAAAAGATCTAAATAGAGCCCATCCACAACTAAAAAATTGTAAACAGAATCCCTCGGCAGGCCCAACTCCAAAAGTGCACCCGTCAGTCTGTAAAACGCACACTAGAACGCGTGCGTCATAAATGAAAAACCGTTCAACCGAATAAAGATATGGAAAAATCGTAAGACTACCCAAACAACTGTCAAAGGGCCCCACCACTGCCTCCCAAATATAACAACTCCTCCAGTTCTCCTCGATACATAATTTGTTCATAAACATATTGATTGGAGAGAGCTGCCCAGATCCCTGATAAAAAAAAAAGTCATTCCCAACGAGTTGCCAAGTAAATGCGTTCGAGACAAAAAATTTAAAGGTTGATTTACATGGACATTGATGGTCGTCTCGAATACATTTCCTTGGCAGAAAAAATCCCCTCAGTGTCATCTAAAAAGGAGAAAAAGAAAAAAAAAACAGTAAACTCGAGACCTACGCAGTCCTCCCCTTGGCCCGTTGATGATTAAACCGAAAGAACCGTCCAGACGTTCCTGGAACGGTGGATTGCCGCTAATGCTGCTGTTGATGGAGCATAGCCATTGCCCCAGTCTCAGCAGCAGTGGGAAGTACAACGGTCGACTGTTCGGTAACAGCAATCTGATGAATTTGCGCCTGCGAGCCCTGTCCCACCTGAATCTGAATCTGCTGCAGCTCAGGCACTGAATTCTGCTGCATCTCCTGACTCTGTCCTTGCGAGCCATCTGTCTGCTGTCCCTGGGTCTGGGAGTCCACTGCAGCCAGTGGATCCTCTTTAGCTCGTTTAGCAAGATGCGATCTTGCGTGTTTACGCAGATGATCCTTTCGATAAAATGCCTTGCCACACTCGGTGCACACCTCTGTCTTCTGACCCGAGTGAATGACAAAGTGCAGATTCAAGTGTTCTTTTCTCTTGAAGCCCTTCATACAGACTGAACAGATGAATGGCCTGTCTGGATTGTGCCCCAGCTTGTGCCTCTCCAGGTGCTCTTTTCGCTTCAATCCCGCACCGCAGATATCGCAGATGAATCTTCGCTCGATCTTGTGGCCAATGAGGTGCTGCTCTAGGAGCTCTTTCTCAGGGTATGCCATGTTGCACTGGGGACAGCAGAATAGAGTTGTACCATCTAGGGCTGTTACTATCGATACCTGTCCTGGCTTGGGCTTCTTGGGTTTTGGTGGTTTCTTCTTGTATTTCTTTTTTCTCTTGGGCTTTGTACCTGGCTCCTGCTCCTCAGGTACGTCTGGTATTATCTCTGTTTCACCACTACCAACTGTTATCTGGACTGTCTGCTCTGATGCTGTACTGGCAGAGGCATCGATACCATCTGCACCCAGAGGACTCGACTCTATCGTTGATTCTCGTTTTATTGTTTCAGCTGAGAACTTTAGGAAGTGATGGAGGGAGAGGGGTAGAGTATTGGCGGGAATTCGAGCGAGATAGTCAGCGACTGTTGAACCAGGGGCTGCCAGACTCTGCCAGGTAGCTGGCATTGACGTTATAAATTCTTCGCTGCTCTGGGCACCCTGACTCTTCACGGTACCTCGTTTTATCAAAGCCACTGGCGTTGTACCTTCTTTTATGTCCTCTTTCGAGTCCTCCATACCCTCGCGTAGGATCAACTCCTGAGGAATCTGCGCCACAACTGTCAAACCTTCTGGGGCACCCGGCAACTGGACTGTTTGGGGAATTGTTTGCTGGGCTGTACTCGTCACTGCTGTTGATGTACTCTGCGTTGTTTGCTCCGACCTGGAAGAACAGGAAATTTTTTTGTGATGTTTTCATTATTGGCAATTTTGAGTGAGTCTGATGAACGGAGCGAAATTTGTATAAACACATTTTTTCTAACTCTCAGTTCGCTGGGCAAAAAAGATCTTGGGGAAAATTTTACTATTTCTCTTACATTTAGAGACATTGATCAAAACAATGGAGAAATCAACGAGAAAAATTAAAAACTATTTTCATGGTTCAAATATGAAAATTGAAATGCAACTATTACTGAAAATTCAAGGAATTTGGAACAGTAAAGTTACAGTTCTTGAAAATTGTAATGTAAAATAACCCGTATGTTGCAACAATAGGCAATTATGCAAATGAACGACAAGTCGCGTTAAATTACAAATTCATAGACTTACGTTTGCGTAGTGGCAACAGTATTCTGTGGTTGCACCTGTATCTGTACCCCATCAGCCCCCTGTTGGCTATAGGCAACCGTCAGTACTGTGGCAGCACCCTGGGGAAATTGTCCCAGCGATATCGGGGCTAGATGATACTTGGGCTGATCCCCACTGTTGCCACTCTGTGATACAGCTGGATTGACCACCTGTATCTGGACGGTTTGCTGTTGCTGTGTACCATCTTTCCCAGGCACTGTTATTGGTAAAGTTATGATTTGTTGCTGCTGATTGTTGCCACCCTGGGTTGCCACCGCAAATCCATTAGGATCGACTGGCCTCAGATAGTGAACACCCCCTTCACCACCCGACAGCACCCCAACAACTTGACCCCCTGTGGTCAAATTCTGGGCAAACTTTGCTGTGGCAAATGGGTGCACTGTCCCCGTTGGCAGGGAACCTGTGGTGAAGCCTTGGAAAGGCGAGAAATTCATTTTTTCTCTTTCTTCTATGCTCCTAGAATCAAAAATGCGAAGAAAATACTCTTGAGTAATTTTTCCACTTAAAATTTGCTTAAAATTTAAATCTCATTCATCAATTCTTCCTCTACATCATTACTAGAAGTACTACAACTCCTTCCAAATTCTTAAACCAAAAATACGAAAAAAAAATCTCAACTAATCATCCCCGAATAATTCAAATCCCCTCCAACCAAAACCTACGCCTCCAATTTCCCTCAACCCCCAGTCCAAAAATTTCCCAAAATCCCTGAATACCCGAAAAAACCACCCCCTACTGAATCACCCCCCAAATTCCCCGCCAACCCCCAAACTACACTCAACCCACTAGAACCATCCAAGGTCACCCCCTTCCCCAAAAACTCCATCAACACCCCACCTACATCACTCTCCCTTTCTCCTCACTTTCCAAGGAAAAAAAAGTAACAAAAACAAAAAAACAACAAAACAAAACCAAAAACAACCTCTAAAAATCACAACCCACCACCCCCTCTCTCCTCCCACTCCCTCCCCCGATAATTCTCCTGAAACGCCGCCACCACGGCGCACCGAGTCCTCCACCACCCACCATCTCACCATCATTCGCGGTTGAGTTTTGCACGAAATAGGGAATGGGGAAGGGGGATTGAGACCCTAGTACAACGCGAGAAAAACTACATTTTAAGTGGTAACCATCCCCCTCCCCCCTTCTACCCACCCCCACCCCCTGACAACCTGGAGAAGGTGAGACAGACAATGGGGAAAACCAGACCTGGTGCTTGAAAATCAGCCTCGGGATGAATCGAGGAGGAACAAACCCAGTTCTCTCCCTGGACCCCCCCCCCCACCCTCCAGAGTGTACCACTCAGTGCCACCACCACCCAAAAACGGCGTACAACAGGGGGTAGGGGGTAGAAGTCAGCGATGACTGCCAGTCACGTATGCGAATGTTTTTTTTTTCTTTTCAACGGGTGGGAAGAAGGGGGAGGCGGGATGAGTGGATGGGTGGGGAAGGGGGAGGGGGGGGTTAGACCGACGAAGGAGCTTTTTTCAGAGTTGAAGATTTGAGTGTTGTCGAGGAGGGGGGGGTGGGGGGGCTGGTGGGAGATTTTGAGGAAGTGATGATGGGGGAAATGGTGAATATTTCGTAGGATAAAAGATGGAAAATGGAGAAGAGGCAGGAAGGAAGGAAGGAAGGGTGAACTACTCCCGGTTGCTGGCAGTGGTGGCACAGCAGTACGAAGGGTAGGGGCATGGCCAAGAAAGAAGGGATACAACTCCCATGCGATCGCCGAGGAATCAGAGGAAGGGAGAAGGCTATGTTGATAGAACATACACTTCTGTTTCGGGTGAGGGGATACCCTAGTGTCAATCCCACGCTCGTGGGTGCCCTTCAGAGTGTTACTCCGGTTAACCCATTATCCAGAGGGCAGGAGGCAATCAGGGGGGTATGTCCAGGGGAGGGGGAGGAGAATTACATATTCGTACAAGTTCATTCTTACCTTTCTACTTATTACGGGAGAAAGTGGAGTACGAAACAAGTGATAATACCGGTTGTAACACACGTTAAACACTCGATGTGGTACATTAAACACGAAATATTTGGTTTATCCGGTTATTTGTGCACTCACTCGTTCGTTGGTCTCTGATTGTTTAATTTTTATTGTAACGGGATTAATTATCGTACCGTTATTTGGGTGTTCTGGGGGAAAACCGTTGGCAATTGGCCCACGGACGTTGTCGCAGGGGACACGGTTAGAGGATCTCACTGTCTGTAATCACGCCGTGACGTATACCACTTTTGCGATATACCGCAACTAGCAACTGCGCAGTACAACCAATAAATTATTCGTGAATATCTGCGACATTGGAATTACCGAGTTATCGTGACAATCTCACCCTCAGAGACCGTTCCGATAAGGGGGAAAAAAAAAATAAAGAGATTCAAATAATTTATGAGTACACCAGAGAGACTACAGAGTTCTCAGGGCGTTGTCCGTTGCCACGTCACCACCGCCGCCATTGTGAAATGGCCAGGCGTCATACCAAATGCTCGATGAAAACCCAAGAGAATCGCCTAAACGCCATTGACTTCCACCCGCCGTCAATTGAAGAGAAAAAAAAATCTAAATAAATAAATAAATAAATAAAAACGCTACATTTGGCATTAATTTTCAGGAGAAATGTCCAGGGGGTGAGATGCCCGAAGTGTCAACCAACGGCTGACCGCCGAATGCCAACACCCGCGTCTCGTAGGTAAAAATCTGTTGTTTACACCCCCACCCAATTTTCCTGTGCAGGGGGAGAAGTGGGAAAAAAAGAAAAATTGCAGACCACGTCTCTCGTCTCCAACGAGACACGCGAAAATGAGAATCCCGGGAGAGAGTGAAGAGAGGAAAAAAGGAGAAAAAAAAAAAAATGACGCGAGCATTAAAAGCGTGTCGAGGTACAGCAGGAGAAGCCCGAGATGCTACGGAGGGGCCTGGCGTGGTGGTTCACCCACCACCACGCAATTTCCAACCCCACCAGCCTCTCAACCACTGTCCGCACCTCCAACCAACCCCACCAAAAGCCCATAGAGCCCGAGCCAGAGCGTGGAGCAACGACGAGGTCCCCGCGACGATTTTAGTGTCTTGGGGTGGGTGCTCTCGGTGGCCACCGTTTCGCTCTTTTACTCCGGATATTTGTCTCGTACCTCGTGCACACCACCATTACACAATTTTTACATCCCACCAATTATCTATCCACCGATTCACCCAGTGCTCCCATCAAGAGGGCAAACCGAAAATCGAAAAAAATAAAGAGGTAAAAGAAAAAAAAAACAGTGGAGTGACTTACCCGTGATTGGCATGAATATCAGTATTCTTTGTCGATTGATAACCAACTGGAGAGTTTTGACGTTCTCACTGCAGTAGTTGCAACGACACTGTGTTGTTTCACTCGTGAACCGCACGGAAATGACGGGTACCTAAACGCGTACACCCAAGGTGGAATAAAACCTCGACTAAACTCACTAAGTTTCTTTTATTACAAACGATTCGAATTCTTTCTGCCTCCAACGGGTGATTACGACTATTTCCTCACACCAGGGGCACCGGGTACATTTTTTTTTAAATCGACGTATTGTGAATTTTTTTTTCTCAACCGTCCTCAACGGTTTCTCCGGATAATGTGAAAAAATATGTTATTATTATTTTTTTTTTATTGTTTCACGTGTCTTAGGTGGGCTCGACACGCAGCTTGGCACTGGGCACTAAACGTGTCGACGCACTCGTGTTCTCGATTCCCTTCAAGCCGACTTTCTCATTTCTATGGGAGCGCAACAGCCAACCGACGCGCCACAAAACGGGCCTTTGAGGCGCCTTTTAGTCCGGGGGCTTTTTGTACGGTGTGCCTACGGGGGCCACTGAATTTTCACTTTGGTAAGTGTGTGTTGGGTGAAGGGGCCTTCTGTCACTTATTACTGTTGGGGGGGAGGGCACTAACACATTCAAATTGTTGGGGCTTTTCACCGGGCTTAAGGCGCAAGCGCCGTTTGCAATTTTCACGGTTGGCGTTCGAGTCGCGGATTTCCCGCGATTTTTTTTTTTTTTTCTTTATTTCTCACCCTTTGGTTCGGCGGGACGATTTTTCTCCGGGGATTTGCCCTCGTCGACGGTCAGTCGTTGACTCGGGATGGGATAGGGAAGCGGGGAAGTTGAATTGGAGTAACGGGACTCTTTGGCTAGTGGCGACGGGAACGAGACGAACGCACTCTCACGGGGTTTATCGGGTTGGAATGTTTTGATCGTTCTTTCGGTTACTCGGGAGGGGATTCGGGGTGTTTTTTCTTTATTACTACGTTTTTTGAAGACAATCGCTGTTATCGGGTATTGGAATTTTTCAATTTGCCTCGGGAAGTCATTTACTAATTGGCTTTATTAGATTTTTTATTTGACGCAGGATTGTTCTTCCACGAGGATCGAAATGTTAATGAATTAATTGAACTAAACAATTGTTTTATTGAAAACTCAACCCAAAAGTCATTACAGATTATTTCAACATTATTTTTTATATTGTTAAAAAAATGAAGAAATTGCGGTTTCCCTGCTCTTCAGGGTGCAATTGATTCTGCTTTTATTCTGTTTGAAATGCAAGTAAATCTGGAATATTAAGCATTTGTTGACAATTCAGAATTACGAAATGGTGATTTTTTTATGATCCACGGATTCGCACGTATTTACTTGGATAATAAAATTTTTGGAGCTACTGGAAATGAAAAATTGAAGGGAATTCTTGTCTGAAATGTGACATTAAGGGATTTTTCTTTGGTTTTTATACAGGGATAAAATATTTTTTTCTCGGAGAAATCTATTCCGAATGAACTAGTCTTTCGGTGAAAATTTATGAGAATCAAGTTGCAGTAGACATTGATAAATTGCACAACAAAAATTTTGACAAGAAATAGATTTCCTTTAGTTCAAACAATGTTTATTCCACGAAAAAAAACCCTCGGAACATGAATTATTTACAGGGAAGCCGAGGATAATACCGAGGACACTCATTCAAAATTGTTTATCAATTTTTACCGTTTTTCTGTTTAAATAAACATAAATAGATAAATTAAGTATTTAGCAGTCAGTCGATTGACTCCCAAATGAGTGTTTTTAAAATTAAAAAATATAAATAGTCCAAACAAATTGCTAATAATAATGTAAATCATCGAATGGGCTAAAAATTCTAATTGATCATACTTCAATGATTTTTAGTCTGAAATTAATTACGTCGTCAAACACGTAAAAAATGATTTGTTTAAACCATAAATTTGATATTAAATTCGATAATAGTTAAATAACTTTCGATAAGGCGCTTATTATTTTAGACACTCATTCTGTGATCTAAGAAAGACAATATTAAGTACTATTACACCAATTTAAATAAAAATACGTGGACATTACCCTAGACTCCCCTAATTACTTAACTATAATACCAATTCCTCACCTGCAAATTCTGCCACAAATAAAGAATTGCCATCATAGAAAAGAGAGAAATAAAATTTATTTAATTGAATACCATAATTCATGCTAAATTACAATAATTATAATAATTTTATTCCTGAGCCACCGCTCACATCGAATAATCGAGGAAATGCGTTGAAATGAATGTAACAGATGAGTTTCTCATCCTTCGAGGATTAAAGATCGTAATTGACACGTCTGTGCATTCGTTCGACGTAGAGGGAATACAGGAGTTTGTTGTTCTCGTAGTAGTATGGATTTTCGGAGGGGCTGAGGTCAGGCTGATAATCCAGGGGTACGAAGTTATTCTGGGTTGCATTGCTGAAACCATCGGAGGACGACGAGCTCTGCGAGGGCTCCGAGTGATTTGGAGAGGGCACGAAGTTGCGGTTTGACCATTCAGCATCTGCTATTGGCTCCGTGGGCACCTCGCATAGTTTTCCCAGATTGTTTATGTGCAGATTGTTTATCCTTTTCGATAAGGGGGTGAATTCACTGCTCTCGTCTTCAATACTGCGCCCTCGTTTCCTGTAGTATTTTCATTTAATCAATTTAGTCAAGCATGAATTCGAAATTAATTTGTTCATTAATTAGTCAAGAGAACGAAGAGACAAGAATCCAATGCAACGAATTTATATATAATAATAATTATTAATATGTTTATATGTCTCTTAATGAATAGTTGTTCAATTATTCCGTGGTTCATCACTATTTGATAAATAAAGGAATGAAATTTGATGTTAATTACTGTATTTCATTTGTCAAGACCTTTACAGATTGTGGAATGTTAATATCAGAGATAGAAAAAAGTTATTCTATTTTTTTTCAAACGATTTTTCAATAGTAAAATACTGCCGCCAAGTGGTAAAGTAGGATAAGGCCATTTTTTTCGAGGCCAGTTATTACTTCATTTCTCGAAATTGAAGGAACATAATGATATTTTTATCCATACCTTTTTTGCAGCTCTCATCTTTTTCTAGATAAAATCTTTATGCAAAAGGTTCGTTATGTTCTTTCAATTCCTAGATAATGGCTGAAAACTGCCTTAAAAAAGATGCACTCATCCTAGTTTACCACTTTGCTACTGGATATATCTCGATATTTTTCCACCAGATCACGTGAACCCAATGGATATAAACAATATCAACTGGAAAAGTACTCGTGAATATATGAAAAACAGGGAATTGAAGTGTGTATGAGAAAACATTGTAAAGAAGAACGGAAAATCCAATCTGGTGTATGGTCTCAGAAACAGGATAGGACCCATATCTATTTCAACACGTCACGATCATTTCCATAGTCTGATTCAGACTAACGTGACGTAGACTGCACACTTAGCAATTATTCTCAGATGTCAACAGCTCACGGAATTGTTTACGAAAGACAATTATATATCTTCAACTCATGTCTCTCCTGAAATTTATTCAAACCAGTCTCGAACTATGATTTTTTTCATTAGGTGTGAACTGTAGAGAAAAAAAACAAAGGGCCATTGTCCTGTTCTTCAACAAACGAAAAATTCATAATA
Source organism: Fopius arisanus (assembly GCF_000806365.1). NCBI lineage: Eukaryota > Metazoa > Arthropoda > Insecta > Hymenoptera > Braconidae > Fopius > Fopius arisanus. The sequence goes on along the minus strand of NW_011887769.1, from coordinate 1,209,182 downwards.
AATAAATTGATTTTTAAGGTTATAGTGTATAACTGACCTGTTGGCCTGCGTCATCTTGCCAAAAATCGTCGGTGAGTTGAATATATCAGGCTGAAAGTCCCCTTGCATCCATGCTCCCTTCAATTGTCTCCCAAGATCATGAGTGTCAGATAATGAATTAGATGTAGTCTGATGCTCATTGAATCCTGATGGCCGTGAATCGTTGACAACAGGTACAAGAAGCTGAATTATTTATCGAGAAGTCGAAGGGGTGTCCTGTCAATTGTCGATGGAGCAAGCGTCATCCCCAGAACCCCAGGGCGCACTCATATTTTTTACTTCGAGTTCTCTCTCAACAGCACGATTTTGACAACGTCTCTTCAGCTTCTTATTTTCTCGATGCTAGAGGAGCTTGAGTGTCTCACCAGAGGGCTAAATTGTTGGGAATAGGTAACATCTACCTCTTTGACATCATCAGCTGCATCAACAGCTGAGGTTTTATCTGTTGGGGGAGAATTATTTTGCCTTTGAAAGTTTTTCGGGCAGATGGCGGCACTCGAGAGGATACCGTGGACAGGTTTTTACTCCAGGTTCGAACCGATGATTCACGATGAAGGGGGAATTTACTCACGATGTATGAAACATTCGAAGGACGATGCGTCACTTAATACTGTGATGAGTCATGGTTCAACGTATGACGAGGATGTAGACATATGTGCGTTCATTCATCGAATCGTGTGGGAAAGAAATTCTGGATTTTAATGTGCCGTTCTCTAGAGCACTTTAAGCATTTTTCCCAACATTCCACGGTTTTTTTCTACCATCGACTTTCACAATCGATCGATTCATTGTTGATTCTGTTGTTTTTCTGCTTTTGATGCCTTAACTCCGGGATTTTTTATGCACACACAAATAATTTTGAGTGACTTTTAAAAAATTTGGATGTGTCGAAAAGGTTCAGCGTTTTTTACCACCTAGTTTAGCACGTTACAATGATTTTGTTTTATGTATAAAAGTGTTTTGAACAATTGTAAATTGAATTTTTGATAGAGGCAAATTTTGTAATATTTGAACGGAACGATTTTTAGAGTGGGAAGCCCTTGAATTTCTCATGTTTGAAGAGCTTCCCTCCGGAAGCAGAAGGCGTGACAACAATACTTGGATAAGAATTGTATCCGAAACCGCAAACACTGGGTGAACCCTCGATTTTCCTCCAACTGATAAACAGAAATATCTCCATCCTATCACTAATGACTGTACCTCCTCAACCCCAGTTAATTACCCGAAAATTAATCAACAATTAATATGTCGTACCAAAATCAGACACTGAAATCCCAAATTCTTTCAAGAAAACGGCATAGTCAACGGTTTATAAAATATAATTATCTCATTTAGGGGTTGAAATAAAAATAAAAAATAATGATACATTTTGTATTTTCATGTCAACCTTTAAAAAAATAATTTTATTTCAGTAACCTTTGACTATGTCTCATCTCTGAAAAGGGGAATGATTGTGAAGATATTAATGTTTTTGGTCAGAACTAATTTAAAGTACATCCGCAGGGACTTATACTCGTTAATAATTTCGCAATATGGCAGACACTATTTGAACTGTCTATTGTTGGGTACGATAAAAAAAAACATTACCAAAATTTAAAGAACTCTTACTTTGACAAACCACGAAATTTCGATATTTAGGAATGCACATTTCAAACACGGGTGTTGAAATTCTTCTGAGAATATTTTCTTCGAAATTTTGAGACTAGTTTCTGCATGTACTTAATAACAGCTAATCCAAATTTAGGGTGTCTCGTATATTTCTCTGCGTTTGTTTGAACTTTTCGAAAAAACATAAATCTTGAGGAAAATCGCATGAGCATTTGAAAATTATTAATGAAACTTCATGAGTCATAAAATAACGATAAAATGATAAAAAAACTTTACCGAAATTTCTAAAAATAGATACATCACAAATTTCTGAGTCATTGAATAATGATCCATGATTTTTGAGAAATTGACAAAAAACAAAAAATAAAAAGATATCGGCAGTAACTCGTCAAATAAAACCTTATATGGCAATGTTTGAGGGACGGATGTCTGCTGAATGCATTGAGAATGGCAAAAATCGTAGGTGCGGATGGAATACTGCCCTTCAATAGAATCTAAATCCGCCTCGCCTTGCCACCGAGGTCTCGCCCAGCTGATCTACTTCTGGAATGACAATTCCAGAAGGCGTGGAATCTAATCGACCGAATAATTGTCCGATTAATTCTCTAATGGCGTTTCATCATGTGTCCTCTGAGTATCGCATTTCATCCTTAACCCTGAGAAAAAAATAATTTTTTGAGAAGTGCATCTTCACTTGCATGAGCTGATACACAAAAATGTCAAATTTCAAAAACGATATCTTGCAGGGAGAGAAAAAAACTAATCAAGAGATTTTGTACTTCTCCAACAAAATTATGAACATTTGACGATTGGATTTTTTTGTTATTCCTCTTAACTCTCATTTAATTTCGCGAAATTCACGCCTGAGGAAAATTAAGGAAAACCTAGTCAATTGGGTAGACAGTTCTTTCACTGAATTTCCATGGAATTATTCAAGAATTTCTAGAAAGTTCACTAGAAATCCAGTAGAACCCAATTATCTAGTGTCTTTTCACTAGAATTGAGGTATTTGTCTGCATTTAAATTTTCCGACTAGTGAATAGAATGAAAATTCCCTTATTTAGAATCTAGGGGTTTTCAAATTAAGCGATTGTTCCATGGAGTAAAAATTATTTTTTTTCTGTTAAACGTTCCCAATCCGGTGGGACTTGAATTTTTTGGTGAAATTTCCCCGGAAATAGGGGCCGTACGGTACCCAAACGTCTTCATTATCGTATTTGCTACAGAGTAGTTATCAGAAATTCGATAAAATTACTCTTAATGGTTACGAGAATTTAAAACAGTTGGGTATCGTATGAGAGGACTTGGCCTCAATCGTAAGACCGACCTTGATTCTCCACACGCAGTGAAAAGTTGTCTCGACTCAATTAAAACCAAGTCACGATGTCAATGACTTTTGCTGCGATTTATTTCCCTTATTACGGTGTGTTGCCTTATCATCACTTAATTTCCAACGAAAATTGCAAAAAAATTGAAATCCTTGGGGGGATGTGATAGGCATGTCCCAAAAAAAAATCAATTTTTCACCAAAATTTGCCTCGTACCAAAAAAAAGACGAGTCCTTGAAGAGTATTCTTAAACATGAAATCGCCCAATTATATTTTGGATTTTCATTTTCAGAGTTTTTTTAAGGCTTTCATTACAAAAATCGATTTTTTTTGCGTATTTTGATAGTCTATATTTTTATATTTTCATAAATAATGTACTAAAATTTAAAGGGTGTATCTCTATTGATTTTTTCACTACTTTTTATTAAGAAAATTGTGTACGTATTGACTGTTCCCGCACAAAAATATCCTAAAAATACTAAACCATTAGATGCAGTATTTTAAAAAGAGAAAATTCGAAAACGAAAGAACAAATTTGCTGTAAAAGATGACGAGTATTCGCGAAAGCATGAATTATCGCAATTAATTAATTTAATTACAGGAAGATTTATGTGAATAAGTGGGAATTCCCTGGAGACACCAGAAAAATATAATAAAATATAATAAAATAAAATAAATAAATAATAAAATATAATATAATAAAATATAATAAAAATATATATAGAAAAATATCCTAAGAATGCTAAACCATTAGATGCAGTATTTTAAAAAGAGAAAATCCGAAAACGAAAGAACAAATTTGCAGTAAAAGATGACGAGTATTCGCGAAAGCATGAATTATCGCAATTAATTGATTTAATTACAGGAAGATTTATGTGAATAAGTAGGAATTCCCTGGAGACACCAGAATCTCATCTAGTGGAAGACTTTTTTATTTCAATATAAGAATATTTTTCTTTTCTCTCGTATACCCTTTCGGGTTTTTACGGTTAGTTGGTTCCCTTCCCACCCCCCCAACCCCCTGTACCGCATTTGCTTGAAGGGAGGGAAAAACCTCATCTGAGGGAAAAAACCTGCCCAGGTACAGTCGTCCTTTTGACAGGACTACCGCTCGGCAGTGGAACCGTGAGATCAGAGCGCTATAAATTTTTGACCGCCGGTGCCCGGGATCGAACCCGGATCTCTGGCATGCTAGTCTAGCACTCTAACCGCACGGCCACTACCGTCGGTATATAAGAATATATTACTAGTGAATTGATAAAAAATCGGGTGACTTGGCTCTCAGTTTTTGGAAAAAATCTTGGAAACTAAGAGAGATAGCGGGATTTTGGTAATATAATTTGTTATAGCTCTCAATTAGCTCTACAAAAAATGATTGAATAAAAATTGAGTTATCTCTCATCGTTTCGAAGATATTTTTGAAAGAATGAAGTGCTGGAACGAAACGCCAGATTTACCTTCCTTCACCACTCCACTGAAGATATTTTCTAGCATCAACTAAATCTTTATCATCAAAAACAGTTTTTCTGGGTTTATTCTCGAGACTTGTGAATTCTGGAATGTGAATTCGAATATATTCCTCGCATCCATGGGTTTCAAGGTAGTGTGATGACGAATCAATGAGAACTGGTCGGCCCTGGACTGCTATCAGTATAACGGACTGACAGGTGGCAAATGTTTTCGTTATTTTTTTTCCATACAAATAGAGCTCTGTTTGCGATGATTACCTCAGGTGCAGGGATTTCCTGTCTCACTTGGACAATCTTCAATGGAATGTCCAAGAATTTCCCCACAAAACTTGTAATTCTACCGCCAAGTTATAAACATGGATAAGTGCATTTTTTAAAAAACCCGTTTTTAGCTCATTACTCGAAATTCAACGAAGATAATCATATATTCATATACAACTTTTTTGTAGCTCTCTTTTTTTTCTGTAAAAAATGTTCAGGCCAAAAATTCGATATGTTTTGTCTTTCAATTTCTAAAGTCAATTACTTTAAATTGAATTTTATTAACTGAAGTCAATGGATTCTGAAGTCATGTATTTTCATTCAACAATGGAGAAAGGATATATGAATATATGTATATTATATAATATGTATAATAGTTAATATTAGTTGTATATAATGTATGATAATATATTATAATATATTATTATTATATTTGATGATATCTATGCATGGTAAATATATATTTTTTTAATTAGCAGTTTTTAAAAAGTGAACGAGTGCTGAAAACGATTTTATGGGGATTATTTTCGATTGAAGACAGCACACCTGAAAATCTCGATTGAATCAATATTAACTGTCAATTATTGACAGATTAGTATTCTTTCAAGCCCCACGTTCCATTCGATTTCATCGCACGTGAGATGGATTTCCTTATTATGGTAGGTTCTATCCACTTCCTGGACGATTTTTCTGTTCTAAAGACACCAATTGAAATTCCGACTATTAATATTGTTATCCTTATTATTTTGCTCATCCATAAATTTGCTTGGTCATATCAGATTAGTTCAGCGAAAAATAATCTTCAGATGATACTAGATTTCTCTCTCGTATAAATATGAAAAAAATTATTTTGAAGATGGAAGGCTTATCAACATCAATATTGACTCGATTGATAATAAAAAATAATCATTTTCAGAGCTAGAAAATGTTAAATTCATATCGTCTTTACGTATTTACAATTTTTTTACGTACAATTGTTTAAGATAAATACACTGATCGGAATTATTATTAGTTGATTTGTTTTTTGGTTTTATCGGCTGAGATTGCAGCGATAAAAACCAGTCTATAGATGATTGTAAAATAAACGTCAACATGAAAAACCATTATTATGTCATTCCCGTGACAAGTAATGATTTTTTAAATGACAACGAATTAGATCATAATTTATCTGTTCTCATTGACTTACTCTGAACATTTTCCCGAGATAATTGTCAACAGCTTAATAACAAACGCACGTAATTACCCAAAAATTCTGTAAAAATGAAAAACATGTCTTTCCATAATTTCTGGGTCACCTAGAATTTTTTATTAATTATAATTTATTGGAATTGATGTAATTCTTTTATTAAACTGTAGATATGATTACAATTGGTCATTCTTTTGTTGGTTCCACACTTGAGATTGAGTAGTAAAGAAAAATCTTCAGTTGGGGACCTGAAATCTGAATTTTTATACGTATTCTATATTCTGAACACGTGATTCTCATAGTTAAACCCCTGTGAGATGTAAAGATCCAAAAAAGTCATTAAATTCCAGGGAGTGTCCCACATTCATCCGCCCTGGGGAAAGAAAATTCTCAGTATTAACTCACAATGTTTAAATAAAAAAAGAACGTACAGTATGAGTTGCGATGAAACAATAAAATTGCAATTAGAAATTCATAATTAATTATTCCTGTGGATTTAATTGTATTTATTAGAATATTTTTAGGATTATTTCTTCTATTGAAATTTCAACTGATAATTTCATTCAATTTAATCACTCGGTATTTAACTGGTGATTTTTTGATAATCATATGTCTTGTCCATTTATGCAACAGATAACTGTTGAATCGAGGTAACTACTGAATGAAATTGACAGATTGGATTGAAGAAATTATTACCGGTATTTTCCCCTTTTTCAAGGGTTTTATCAATTTCTGAGAAATGCTGGATAGAATTGACGGGCGCGAACAATATTGTTCATAACATTTATTATTATTCAATGTCTCTTGAAATTTTATTAGTGTGACAGAATTTTCCAACTTTTTCCGTAAACTTCTGCTAAAATTCCCAAAAATTTTGGGGAGACCCGGGCAAAATGAGACAGAGAATGAAATAGAATGCGTGAAGGAGGATGAATCAGGTTTAATGGGCGACGAGGGGAAAATCGATCCGTTAGTCCACATTTCACTTTTTCTACAATTTCATTACACTTGACTGATAAAAAATGTTAAATTCTCATATAAGGAATTTTACAAATCAGAAGCGAAAAATGAGCGATTCAAGTTAAATAGCGGATTTTTTGAGAATGTTGAAAAATTAAAAAAGTAAGAATACAACAGTATAATTAAAAGGATAAATTAAATCCACAAAAAAGCACTGGGACAGTTTTAGATTATCGCCAACATTTTTTGGCGGAAAAAAAATTATTGGAATGACTTAAAAACAATTTTCTGCAAGTGTTCCAATTGCCCAGGTGTCCAAAAATTTTAAACAACCAAAAATTTGGAGAAATATACGGGTGACTAGGAAAATTAATGAGTCATTAATTAATCATAAAACCTGAAAAGGTTTATTTTTTCACGTCAAACTGACTTTCCAGAAATTGACAAAAAACCTGAAAAATGAGGAAATATCGGATTTTTCGGATAGAACACATGCAAATGGAATGCACTAAATAATTATTTGTAATATTATTATTGGTTGCTTCTTGAGCGCAGACGCTCCCTTCGGTTTAATATTTTCTCCTTTTGGTTTCTTATTTAGGGCGTAGCCACGCCTGCACCGACGCTCGCCCAGGGTTCATTCAACCTGCGACCTACACGACATTGAACTTGGCGAATCGATTTCAACTCTGGGAGTTGAAACAGCCAACCTATAACCCGACCTCACGATTACCGACAGACCGTTCACCAGGATCGCCATTTATTATCGACATTTCATCAACTGCAATTGAAAAAATTCTGTTATCAAATGAATTGTCGTTGAGCCTGTTATCATTTCGTTGTTAATCTCCAAGATCTCCAAATTAACTTGATTTGATAATCAATATCAGATATCTTCTTCAAGATAATAATTTAATAACAAGAATAATTGATCTCTTTTTACCCAAATGTTTCGTCTTTAGAAATTCTTTAGAATGCCCGAAAACTAAAATAATTTTATCAATTAGTGGTATTATTTGAAAAAATAAAAATAATTCTCTGTAAAATCTTCTCGGTCGAAATTATCAAAGTCATGTTCGATTTTTTGGATTGACATAAAAAATTTTATTATCCATAAAAAAGGAGATAATAAGGTGAGAAAATTGTACATAAAATTGAATTGACTATTTATCAGAACCAGACGTATCAACTCGTTAATCACTGCATAGCATTGGCCCTGATCAACTTTCTGCCTCTTACGCATTTAAAAAATTAATTACTAATCAGCTCCTTCAACCACAGAATAACGACTTGATTTCTACTTACTAATCGACCACTAAAACGAGAAACTCCGAAAAAACGGTACTGAAATTGGGATGCATACATTATTCAGAAAAAGAGCCTAGGAAGTGTGAATAATTACTATAACCCATTTCTAGAGTTTTCAAGTCACAGTTAGTTAATATTCACTTGAAGAAATGCTAGAAATTTAGAATTATCGAATAGAATAACGGAATTTAGAAATAAACATTAATAAAATGAAACAAAAATAAAATAAAATGAAAAAAATAAAAAATAAATAAATGAATAAAATTTTTTAAAACTTTAAAAAGCTGGAATTTTTGAAAAGTGAACAATAAATTCTGTAAATTGTAAAAAATTATTGTCAAAGAAGGAAGAATTTCGTAAATCGAAAAATTAAAAAAAATTCTATAATTATTGAAAGTACATCCTCTAAGTTTCCGTCGCGTAAGACTCCAACCTAATGAACCTGTCCTGCAAACCCGATGGCCTATACATTTTATTTATAAAGCCCTGACCTTGAAGAAGCCGAATAAGGGACCGTACCCCGCGGAATGCCCGTCCTTGCATAAGGCCCCGTTCCGCCATTGGCATCACGATCCGGCGATTACACGCAATGCGTAATGTCAGATGTTGAATTAGTCATCACTTAGTCACCATTTATTTTGGCACTATTTCGCCCCTAGATTATAGATATCCTCGGTACAACAGCCGCTGCGGAATAAATTAATTAGCGCAGACGATGAGGGTAACAGGCCAACTTCTCCACTATTCCCCTCTTCGAGGAATATCTCTAAATCTACGAGGTATATCGAATTTTTTCATAGAACAACTTTTGTACAACGCAATGAGATAAACAAAAACAGTTTTTAGGAAAAATTCGCTATCCCTCTTTGATTTCGAGATATTACGCGAAAACATTCCTGCTGAATCCATCCGTGACCTGTGGAACTTTCATCGACGTTTCGTAGAATATCTCTGAATCTAATGGAGATAGCAAAATTAATGTCAAAATGTATTTTGTAGAGAGAAATCAGGACTACAAAAGAGGTCTAGACCATAATTTCGATATCTCTGTTAGATTTAGAGGTATGAATCGAACACTCGGTAATTTCTTATGAGTTGGGATGTAAATGCATGAGGGTTAATTAGGAGTAGGAGTTATTGGATTTTAATGAAGAAAACATGCAATGGAAAAATATGCTGGGCGTGTCTGGTATGCTCTCATGGCGTAAGTGACGTACCACCCCCCGTTTTCATTTCAATCAATACTATGAGGCATCCGCAAAGGAAACTGTGGACCAGTGAGGTTCAATGCACGAAATACTGGCTAGACGTGGCAAATCGTTGACCTTCAGATCCTTCGCCCTATTTTCACCTGAAATGTTGGAATTTTTTATTTACCCCTGGGGTCGTCTTTTATCAGAGAAAAATAGCTTTTATACGTGCCATAAACGTTCGATACACGCAATCAACTATCGTTGCCGCAGAGATAACAGAATTGGAGAATTGATACTCGTGGTATCAGTTCCAGGTATCAATGGAAAGCTAACGCAATTCAGGGTATCCTAGTAATTTTTTTTCTAAAATCCTTGGATACTTTCTCAAGTGGACAATCCGATTTTTTTCATGTCCTTACGTGTTATTTCAGTCAAACGTTTCAAGTTATAAAAAGGATAAACAATTTTTAAATGATTAAAAAGATTGTAATAGTATGAGGAAGTTTTGGTGAAGTGATTACAAAATTTCAATTTTTCAAAACCATTTGTGATTTTTTTTTATGTCAAGACTAATATGTCTATTTAGACTTCATTAGAAATCGATTTAATGCTGTTGAAAATTTCTTGGAATTTCAATGACAAAGTCACCTAATTTTATAATTTAATGAGTTTGAATTCAATTTCAATTAGCGGAAAATTTCAGAAAATTGGGTTTATCATGTGAAATTATTATTGTTTTTTTTATCTCAACAGAGTGAAAATTGCAAGGAAATTACTGTTTGAATTTTCAACATTTTTACGATTTTTCACTATCATGTTTTAAAATATCGAAGAAATTAAATAATTCATCAATAAAAAATTGTCAAAAATTTCAGGATTTTTAACAGAAATAATTTAAATGAATTCTATCTAAAAAATGCGGTCAGATTTCGTGAAGGAAAGTAAATCAACAGATTTGATGATTGAGATGAAAAAAAATTCTGGAATAGTTCCGACAAAACTGTAAAAGGTACTGAGATGTGAATGAATCCATCGATGACTCAGGATCGAAGGAAAAATCACGGAATAGATTTTTCCCGGATTGAAAACGTCATCTGGAGGAATGGGTGTTTTAACAGGATGATTCTATCTGGGCCGGGAGCATGCGTCATGTATTATCGGCGACATTCTCAATGACTTATCACGGATGAATGTTGAAAAAGTATGCGTTCGGGGGCTTGAAATGATGATAAGGCTGTTATTCCATTGAAAGTCTCTCATCGAAGAGTTAAGATGCACTAATAGCGTTAGGCTTGCAGACGGGTCGTGTCCTCGGCCTTGAAACTATTTTCAGAAACGGTCCCAATGACTGAGGCCTAGACTGCAAACGGAGGCTTGTGGAATTGACTGCCTATGTTTCCACGGATGATTTACTCCCCCATGTCAACTGCAAAAATAAGTCTCTCATAAATTTTAAAAGTGAACTAATTACACTTTTGAGTACAAAGTCATTAACTTCTTGATTTTTCTTGAATATCTCCAAAACGGAGGGAGACAGACTAATTTTCGTTATGACCTTTTTCGTAGTTCTCAATTAGCTCTATGAAAAAGGTCTTCATAAAAATTAAGCTATCTTGTTTAAATCATGAGATATCTCCGAAAAACCGAAGAGGTAAGGTATTATTTGGCTTTACTCATCGTCGCTGCTGGGAAAAGTGCCGACAATACCGGAAACTCATGTTTGTAAACGGATATTTTTTTTTAATTACAAACTTACGAGTGCTGTCTCATTGCTAGTAAAGATAATAGGGTTTTCTACAGTTTTTTTTTCGAAATTCGGTCATTATTCTTGGAATTCATTAAAGTTCTATTAAGAAAATTGATGATCTGTGCATCACCTTTTTACGCTTTCATTTTTTTTCATTTGATTCTTAATTCTTCGCAATGAGTCTATCATTATTATCACATAAAATATAATGGTTACACTAATTTACAAAAATCCAAATCGTCTGAAAAAAAAAGAAATTTAGATTGAACAGAAAAAATCTATGGTAATTGCATCGTCTAATTGGTATTCCGTCATCCTATCCATTTCTTAGTTGCCTCCACTTAGACATGTCCAAGGAAAGTCCGGAAAATGCTGAGTTGTTGTGAAAAGAAGCAGGCCTGACCATTGGGCAAATATTCCCATTTAAAACTCATAAACCATCCGTATGACGTACCTCTCAACGAATTCCTCGTAGAAATTCATCAACGGATTCCGTTAAATGACATAAAATTTTAGAAAATTTTAAAAAATCAGTTTAAAAAATCAATTTTAAGATGAAATCACAAATTGTTTACGATTTTTTCACAATTAAATGATGACGTTTTGAAACATCTGGAGTGATTTCCGCAAATTCTGTCAGACTTAATATTATGACGTATTCCATATTTTTTAATAACACAAAATGTAAAAAATATCTAATTCTGATATTTTTTATATTATCTCTCATAAAATATCGCGGAGGGTCAGGAACAAAGGAATAGCGACGAATTCCCTGGAATATTACGGCATTACATGACCTAGTTGCTCCAATCCGCTGCGATTTATTCTCAATTTCCGACGAGCTATAACAAATTATGACAAATCTTTCCGTACAAAATTAGTCATGTAATACCAAATTCATTTTGCCTATAATTGTTTCATCGAAAAATTTCGCAATAAACGAAAGATAGCACGTCAGACGCATTTACTTGCCACCAGTAAATCTACATGCATAATTTCATAAAACATGTTAATGCCAAACATATTTTCTGGTAATCAATAAATATACTTTTAATATACTCATAAAATTTAGATAATTCATTCTTCTTCTCAGTGTATTCGTCGTAATTTCTGCTCCAAAAAGAAAATAAAATTGATAATTTTCGATGAACTAGGGAGATGATTAGGGAGAATCTGTCAACAGAATGGATGAAGGGTTAATTAAACAGAGTTACCAGGTGGTGGTATTTTTGAAACCGTTTATTTATTTTACCCATTCCTGATGAATTTCATAAAATCGATAACGCGATTGATTGTCGCTTTAACAATGGACGTTATTGATCATCATTGAGATAATTGAAACAACTACGATGTACACTGGGGAAAAAATGTCTTCATCCAAATATATTAACATTCCACCAGTAAATCAGTAGAAATACTTCCACAAGACATGACAATGCCAAATATATTTTCAGGTAATCAGTAACTATGGCCGTGTAAACTTACCCTGAGAAAAAAATATCTCTTTATCCTGTAAAGAGCTATTTTTTTCTCAACGTAGGATGCACCCAATTCCCAGAAAATGAAAAAGAATTATTCAAAAATACCACCACCCGGCATCTCTGAACATGCATTAACCTTACGGTGATGCCGAGAGACGGTTAGTTATACTAGTTTTCTCTGGCAATAGCTAAGCTACACCGATACTATACAAAATCTCTCAGTTATGACGCTTCCAGGATGGTATTATAGCACACGGAGTTTACGCGTACAGTTTGAGTCGGCATTTGGAGAATCCAGCGAGTGTTGGCCTCAACCAATGGGAGAACCGCTCACGTTTTATGCCCATATATGGCAAGAGCCGGTGAGACAACCCGGAGTGGTGGGGTACCCCGGACGAGTCCATTTCTCTGATATTGAAAATGGGGGGGTCAGCATGATTTTCAAATAATTATTTACCAACCACCATGAGGAGGAACTAGATAAAAATTATCACCTCTAGATGAATCATTATCTCCTGATGATGTTTGAGCGAATTACAGGATATTTTTTGGTCCTCGGGATAAATTTAAAATTGAAAATTGCTCGTGTTCTGGGGGGCCACAACAGCTGCCTGCCACCCCCTGGGACGCGTCCACGTCGACGCCGGCCTCCGATTTTCCCTCGACAGTGTTGCCTACAACTTGCGTCCGTCTCTTCGAGTCTCGAGTCTCGCATCGTCCTGTCGTCGCTACTGTCCCTGTCCTCAGGAACACGCCGCAAGCCAAAAACAAAAAAATATAACAAAAAATTTAAAAAAAAAACCACTGACTCTTCACATTTTATCTGCTAAATAGGTGAGTCCGCATATTAATTAATCAGTGATTTATCGTAGGGGCCGAGGCCAATGGATTTACAGTTGCAATTTTATCCATTGCTCCCAACTCGGCTTGCAAGCCGGTTATCCGCCATCATTGGGTACAGGGCGTTGCTCTCCTCGTGGCCGATATTCCAGAATTGTTCGGTGTACGCGGATTAATAAGTTGGCATTATTTCGGGATATATTTCTTTTTTTTTATCTTCTTTTTGGTGGATTTTAACGGGACACGTCGACAGGTTGTTGCCGGCGACAAGTGGCCCCTTCGGTGGATTTTCGTGACGTTTACCGCATTCTATTATTAGAGTCATGCACTTCCTCTCGAGAGCCAAAATTACCCGCAAATTCTTATCACTTCCTTTTCCTCCTGGGCCTTTCCCTGTGGCTCGATCAAAAACCCACTCGGTTCGTCGTGTTATCGGTGAATTCTGCGGATTTTTATTTCTCCATTTAGTGATAATGTTCGAATGTAAAATCTGAATGGAATTTTTTGAAAATGTTTTAAAAACTGAGGGAGATACAGACTTTTTTGTTGAGACTATTTTTTCGATTTCAATTCGCTCCATAAAAAATGTTCTGGCGAAAATTTTAATGTCTCCATTAGCTCCGGAGATATTTACGAAAAACTCACTGAAGAACTGAGTTAAATGATCTCTTTTTAAGTGACCATGTAACATTACCATAGAAGTAAAATTTTCAATTCAATTATTTTTTAGGGTAACGAAAATATTTTGAAAAATCCAAATTTTTAATCGCTGCGTAACACAGTGATGAAACGAATAAGAATTTTATTTTTGAGAAATAATGACCGCACACTAACAAATAACTGGTTTGTAAATTTTACTCCTATGGTAATATTACATGGCCACTTAACCAATCAATCTAATCATTTCATCAATCAATTTACTTTTCCGTGGTGTTGGAGTAATTGTTTTGCATGTAGACAGATCTTTCGTTTTCCCCAGAAATCTTAAATAACAAAACATTTTTAACAATGCTAGAGAATAATCTTTGGGATGAATGAAAGTGAAGGTGGGAGGGTTAAATAAATGCGGGTGGATTACTCACATTATTCGTGCGACCGGTCGATGAGGGGTAGTTTAAGCCGGTTCCAAAATTGTGGGGGTGGAAAGAGGCGGGGAGGGGAAATGGCAGCTACGGGGGCAAAGGGCAAGGAGAAGAGGAGGAATTGAAGAGTCTCGACAGTATCGTAATATCAGGCAAAAAATTGATAGTAAGGAAGTTGAGGAGAAATGGGAGATTTTCCCCTCTTCTGCTATTCGACTACCTTATATGGTAAAGAAAGCCAGGATTGGACGAGGAAGGGCTTCCCCTATTGGCCGATGGCTCTGGGTGGGGGGCCCTGTACCACCGCTCATCCTTTCGTATAATACACTCGTCGCCGATTGAATCGACTACATTTTGGATTTTTCGAGTGTCGAGAACACAACTGAGAGACTGAATTTATCCAATTCGAAGTGACATTTCGGGTTGAAATTTTGTATTAAATTTTTTACGTGTTTTTAAATCAGTAAGTTGGTTTTTTTTTTTAATGTGAAGTTTGAGTTTTGTGGAGTTTGGGTTTTGTGACTATCCCCAGGGGTTTTTTGGAATTTGAGGATTTGGGTTTTTGGATTTGAGGATTTGAGTTGTGCGGATTTTTGTTTCTTTTTGCGGTTTTTTTTTTTTGGTTTTTTTGGAGGATTTTTGAGGATTGGACGGTGTGTCTAGGTGCCGGGGTTGGGCGGGGCTGGGTGCGGTTTTCCCAGAGGTACCGGTTGACGACCCGTCGGTTTTTACGGGTGATACTGGAGTTTTGGCGGTTTGTAGGGGAATATTATGGGCCATTGAGGGATTATTGAGGGGTTTTGAGAGTTTTTGAGGAGTAGGTGGTGTATTGTCGCGGATTTTGTAACGGTTTGTCCGGGGCTTTAAGAACTCTGCGGCCATCTTGAGTGATGCGCGTCACGTGGCAGTTTGAAAATCCGGTTGGAGCTATTGAGGATGGTCTGCGGACTTTCAGTAGATTTTTGTAGAGCTTCTAAAATTGTTGAGTGTAAAAATAATGGTTTTTTTAAATCCAATTCCATCGGAAGTTTATCAGAAATTTCTAGGAAATCGGGAAATGGACTGAAAAGGGGTAGAACATCTTTGAATCTGCTCCTCGAGTTTTTGAGGAATATTTCTGAATGTAAGGAGCTGGAGACATTTTTTTAGGACATTTTTTGTAGAGTGGAATAAGAACTGCAGAACAGTACGAATTTCGGTATCTCTCGTTCGTTCAGAGATATTCATGGAAAACTTACGGATTAAATTGATCTGTCATTCTTTATCTTTTGCGGGTAGAAATACGTGGAGATCAAGGGGCGAAGTCAACGCTTTAGACTTTGAATGGATTGAAGTATTTCGTTTTTTGCAAGGGTAGATTTTTTTATATTTCTAGTGAAACTAGACTAGTTGACTAATTAATTTTTGAGTTGCCAATATTCTTACAAAAGTTTGATTCGTCACTTTTATCCCACCTTCTTCTGGGATTATAATCTGTCATTGAGATTCAGCTTGAATCAATGTCAAACACTTTTCTTTCATTTTATTATATTAAATGCTAAATGCAAATTACTTTATTTAAAATATTCAGTTAAAGTATCCAATTTCAAAGTTTTCTTTACATTCAAGGAAAATTAGATTTTCAAAATATCGCGTGATTCCCCCGAATAAATAGCGTACTCATGCCAAAATATCCTATGGAAAGGGCGTATGTCCGATCAAGTCATGATCGAATCCAAAACTTCGTAAAATTAAAAATCATTCTCTTTACCTTTTATCCCCCGTTTTTTCCCTGATCTCCACCAAAAACTCAATTAAATAAATAAATTGACTGTTACAGATAAACTCAAAACAAAATGTGCGACGAAGAAGTAGCCGCCCTCGTAGTAGACAATGGATCCGGTATGTGCAAAGCCGGTTTCGCTGGTGACGACGCGCCCCGTGCTGTGTTCCCCTCGATCGTGGGTCGACCCCGTCACCAGGGTGTGATGGTTGGTATGGGCCAGAAGGACTCATACGTTGGTGACGAGGCGCAGTCCAAACGTGGAATTCTCACCCTGAAGTACCCAATCGAGCACGGAATAGTGACCAACTGGGACGACATGGAGAAAATCTGGCACCACACGTTCTACAACGAGCTTCGAGTGGCCCCAGAGGAGCACCCAGTCCTCCTGACCGAGGCTCCCCTCAATCCCAAGGCCAATCGTGAAAAAATGACTCAAATTATGTTCGAGACATTCAATACACCAGCGATGTACGTTGCCATCCAGGCTGTTCTCTCGCTGTACGCCTCAGGTCGTACCACTGGTATTGTCCTGGACTCTGGTGACGGTGTATCCCACACTGTACCAATCTACGAGGGATACGCCCTGCCCCACGCCATTCTTCGTCTCGATCTGGCTGGTCGTGACCTCACTGACTACCTCATGAAGATTCTCACTGAGCGTGGCTACTCCTTCACGACAACCGCTGAACGTGAGATCGTTCGTGATATCAAGGAGAAACTCTGCTACGTTGCCCTTGACTTTGAGCAGGAGATGGCAACAGCTGCTTCATCATCGAGCCTCGAGAAGAGCTACGAACTCCCTGATGGACAGGTCATTACCATTGGCAATGAACGATTCCGTTGCCCCGAGGCACTCTTCCAGCCATCATTCCTGGGTATGGAAGCCTGTGGCATCCACGAAACAACTTACAACTCCATCATGAAGTGTGACGTTGATATTCGTAAGGATCTCTATGCCAACACTGTACTATCTGGTGGTACCACCATGTATCCTGGTATTGCCGACAGAATGCAGAAGGAAATCACTGCCCTAGCACCATCCACCATGAAGATCAAGATCATTGCACCACCTGAGAGGAAATACTCAGTGTGGATCGGTGGATCCATCCTTGCTTCACTCTCCACATTCCAGCAGATGTGGATCTCCAAGCAGGAGTACGACGAGTCTGGACCATCAATTGTCCACAGAAAGTGCTTCTAAGCTTGCAACGTACCCGAAGATTTACCCCCCCTTTCCCCTTTCGCAGTCATTCCGTTGGTCTTTTATTATTTTATTTTATTTTAATCTAGATTTTTTTCTCTCTTTTTGGATCTCAGTGGACTTTTGTACACTGGGCTCTTCCATTATCATCCGTCATTACTCCCATTCCTTCTCCTTGCCCTCCCCCCTTTTTACACGATTTCCCCTTTCTACCCTGAAATTGAAAACCTTCGGATGCGTTCCAGGAGTTCCAGTAACTGCGATTCACGGAATCATAAATCAGAGCGATTTTTTCGGCTTTTTCGTGCTTTTTCAATTGCACTGATTTATCGATTTTGTTATTCCGTGGTAAATCGTGTTAACAATTGCATTCCGTATTCATTCGAGGATTGTTTGATGAATTAAGAGACACGTGTTCCTCGGATTCCAGTGGAAATTCGAGCTACAGGGCCTCATGACTTATTTTCGAATGTCTTATTATTGTTTAATTAAATTGGTCTCCTGAAACTTTTTCATATGAAATATACATTAGTATTATCGATAAATGGAACACTTTCTCGTGGTGGGGAGACAGCACGAGTCATTCATTAATTGGGATGTGTGATGCCCGAGGAAGTCTGCGTAAATTACTCGCTCAAACCATTATTAATTTTTTTTTTTCTCTCAAAATACATAATAAAATGTGAGACAAAATAAGGATTAAAGACACGGTTTCGAAACCCCGCAAAGCGTAGCCAAAGTATTATAATTTTATTCCCATTGTATTGTGCAAATTCATTCATGCAATTGAGAGATTACTCCAGACTGTGGGATAATAAAAGTAATAAAAAAAAATCTGATAAGGTATATATGGGTATATACTGCGAGGTGAACACGATTTTTCCGTTGGGCTCTTGGTTTGATCCTTGTATGAACGTATGCATTCCTTGCGTTCTTTGTTTCGCTCGAGTTGTCTATCGTCGATTATCGAATAGTGCTGATATGTAGGTGATTATGAATTTTTTTTTTTGCAATTCATGTGCACGATTAACGAATACGAGGAATCCCCAATTTTGTACCGTCTCTAGAGGAAAATACAATGTCAGTAATCCTAAGACTTGTGGTAAACCTATGATAATTATTGTAAGAATTAGGTTTATACTTTCCAATTCAATAAAATTATTTTCAACGACTATTGAAATACTGGGCATCCTGTTATTTATCTTCCCAAGAATTTGAATTGGTGGCGCCACTGGGCCCAATTGCTTTCGCTGGTAAGTTATGATTGGCTAGAGATTTGCGCGAAGAGAAAAAACAATGAGCACTTGTTAATTGTTGTGGAGTTGAGTTGAAGTCATTATCAGGATCATTTCTCGGTGATGACCCATCCTCGATGATTATTAATAATAAAGCTGTCCAATCGTTGATTGTTTAATTTTATCAGAGAAAATATTGGACCAGTGAGGGGAGGATCAGCGAAAATATGGAGTCAATTTACTGATTTTTCAGGGTTTTCTTGCGTGTGGCTGTCATTTTATCTACGAGGCTTGCAGTTTAGTGATAGTAGACTATTTTTTTTATTGGAATTTGAAAAATGCCGGAGCAGAGTTCGGAGCAGTACTCCACGTGGGTGAGTATTTTAATTCCTGGCTGTTGGTTTTTGGACATAACCTGCTGATGTAAACAATGTCATCTGTCATGGAATTGTTTTGACATTCAGGTGGGACTGATTTATGTGTTCAATCTTATTGTTGGCACTGGTGCCTTGACACTACCAGCAGCTTTCAGCAGAGCAGGATGGGCTCTAGGACTCGGTGTCATCTTGATTCTAGCATTTATCAGGTAATTATTGAATGACAGGGGAATCTTTTTTTGTAATTAATGATTTATTTAAAAAACTATCTGTTTAAGAGAGAAATCTAAAAAAAATTTTTTTGTCGGTTATTCAATTTTAGACAGGAAATGTCTAGTGATGTTTCCTTGAAAAATCAATAGTTTTTACATTGAGGGATTTTTATAACAAAATTGAAGAATTTATGTTATCTGATTTTTCTTTCTTTATTTGAGTTTCGTGAATTGTTTTTGAGAGACATAAATGTCACTTTTTTGGTGTCGATTTTTTAATGGGTCATTAAATTGCAGTTTTGTGACTGTGACGTTTGTCATCGAGACGATGGCATCGGCTAATGCCATCCTGACGTGGCAGAGGATACAAGACAGGAAAAAAGTGAGTAGAGGGTGAAGAGGTCTGAGGAGATGCATGAAGTCTTGACAATGAGAAGTACTGTGGATATTGATAAAATGTAGAGGGGAGTGGAGTTGAAAGGATTCGTTTTTGCTTATTATGAAAAAGAAGAAGGGTAATGACTTATAACAAAAATACAAATACATTCATTTCAATTTATTTAGAAAAACGTTTCGTTCATTTTACTTCCCCCTGAAATTTCTTCCCTGAATTTTCACATTTCTCACATAAATGATTTTCCAGGCTTCAGGTGAATCCGGACCCTCAAACTCTGACTCCGAAGACACTCCCCTGGTCTCCCCAGCCTCAATAAATTCACCAGAACGCACAGATACTTCCTACAGATACTACATGATCAACGAGAGAATAGAAATGGGAGAGATGGCATCGATATTCTTCAATAAAATGGGCACAACTCTGTTCTACATTTGTCTAGCTGTCTATTTGTACGGCGATCTGAGTATTTACGGAGCTGCTATTGGAAAATCCATGGCAGACGTGGCCTGCACTTATCAGCCTGCCAATTTAACGTGCAACGACACAATTCCTGATAACATTGCCTGCTGGGAGGGCTCTGATATCAATCGACTGGATGCCTACAGGATCTTCCTGACGACGTTCGTCCTCGTCCTGGGGCCCTTCGTCTTCTTCAATATTCAGAAGACCAAGTATCTCCAACTTGTCACGTCGGTGATGCGATGGCTGGCCTTTGGCATCATGATTGCATATGCTGTGAGAGTTCTGATGGTTTCTGGCGCCCAGAACTCACCTCCAGCTGCTAATATACTAGGCATGACATTTTCAATCATTTATATTTTAAATCTAGTAATTGTTTATTTATTTCTCCCGAGACTTTGAGAGTAATATTTCATCAATAATTTGAATGTTCCAGGAATTCCAGGGTTATTCGGAGCTTGCGTGTACTCCTTCATGTGCCACCACTCACTACCTGCCCTGGTGGCCCCGATCTCCAACAAATCCACTCTGAAGCGCTCTCTCTTTCTGGACTACGTCCTGATCGCTGTCTTTTATCTGCTGCTGGCCCTGACAGGTGCATTTGCTTTCAAGCACATCGATGACCTCTACACCCTAGATTTTGGACCGAGAGGAGCAGGTGACTGTACAACAAGCTCCAATACATTCCTGGTGATGATAGAATATTTTCTGGCTCTCTTCCCCGTGTTCACTTTGTCTACGAGCTTCCCTATAATAGCAATCACCCTGAGAAACAACTTGCAGTCGTTGTTCCTCAATAAAGACTCCACTTACAATCTCTGCCTGAGGAAATTAACTTTCCCTATCTTGGCTGTTGTCCCTCCTTATGCCATTGCAATGGCAACCAAAGACTTATCGATACTAGTTGGTATAACTGGATCGTACGCTGGTGCTGGCATTCAGTACTTAATTCCCACATTTCTTGTTTATCACGCGAGGAGGAGAACCAACGATGTCATAGGACTCGGAGTGAAAAATAAATTCTCGAGCCCATTCAGGAGCAATTACTGGCTCATTTTCGTGGTTCTCTGGGCTTTTGCCTGCATGATAATCGTGTCTGTTAATCTGTATGAAATTCATTCCGTTTCATGACATAGGAGAATTATGTCGCATTTTTTATAAGATATTTTACAAGATATTTCGCTGATCACTGATTATTACTATGTTTCCTCTATTCTTTTTATGGAGGGAATTTCAAGTGATGTGTGAACCCTCGCAGGAGTCGAATCTCTTTGACAATAGGATATTAATTAAGGAATTCGGTGGAACCTCGGTTTGCTGACCTGTTTAATAGACAATACTTGTTATTACAGTTTCAAATTTTTTTTGTATGGAAGTCTGAGGGCACAGGATACTGTGGGGTAATTAATTATAGCAATTTAACTTGTGTGAGTTGATGTTCATTATAAGTCTGAGGAACTGTATTTTGGAATTGTGATTTATTTATGGGAACTAATAGATGTCCATATTTTTTCATAATAGCGATCTTTATGGAATCGAATATTGATGTTAATCTGTGTTGAGTGTGAAATAAAACAATTTCATGTTGATAGGAGGTGATATTTAATTAGACTTTAGTAATTGAACTTTGAGAATTTTTTGCACACTTTCCTTTATTTTATTTTATTTGAGGAGTTGAGGAAAAGCTGATTAGTGGATCAAATTTATTTTCCGATTGATTTATTTGCCATAGTTCAATAATATACATTTTGTTTTAATATTTTCCATTGACTTTCCATTCATAAATCTTACAATATACATTTTTCTTAGTTTCACGATTCAACAATAAAAACACAAGATAGGCAAACACATATTGAAAGAGTAATATTAAGTGATGAAGACGTACACTGCTGAAAATTTTAATTGCATTATAGTTCACTGACATGTCGAGGATTTTCCAACGTGAAAATTCAGATTTTAATCGAAACTGTAAACTTTTGTTCGATCGTTCTTTTGAAAATCGATAAAAATGAGGAAAATTCAGTTTTATTTGGCGCTGAATTTTCATATTTCCATCGAAAATTGAATATAGTTTTTGCAATCTTATTGGATTTATGATGAAAAAATTCATAATTTTCTTCCTCCGTTTTCCATTTTGTGTTGCTCCCCCGGAGAAAGGGAGTTCCTCGTGAAATTTCATTTTTTTTCTAACACTGCATAATAAACGGTTAATTAATGATTTTTTCCAGTGTGCAGGCACATGCAGGAATAGGCATACTCTCAATTGGTGTTACTGCTCTTTGATTGTTGGATAGTTTTAATTGAATCGTCTTTTCGTGGGCTTGCGAGGAATCTTAGCCAGATTGGTGATAGTGGAGTTATGGAATTATCTAGTAGTGTGATTGCTCGACGAATGAAAGCGGTTAAATCCAATGAACTAAAATTGATAAATCAAATTCGATGACTGAAATGCTCACTGCATTCATTCCATTGTCCATCTTCCTTGATAATACTATCGACAATAATCTTGAGCCAGAGAATTGAGATTGTTGTTCAATTTCAATGAGCATTTTTTCATTTGTGCTTCAATCATGCGCACGTTATAATATTAATCTTTTGGTCTTTGGTTTTCCAGTCAGTCTTACTGTCTTTAAATGCTCGGACTTAACAGAATAATCGAAAAAAAAAATTGTTACATCAATGGTTATAAGGGGAAAGAACTGTAAATGGGATAGACTCAAGCGTAATTCACTTTCGATATGTCGATTTGACGAATTATATTCATTTGATGATTGAAGATATTCGAGAATTTTTGCATTTTTTATAAATCCTATGTGTTCTTCGTTTTCCAAAATTTATGCAATTCTGTAGAGAAATAGTGAAGTGAGATAAGTCGAGATAATTTTTTGTAACGAGCGATTTATCTCGAAAACTATTGGTCTAACGAAAACACGATAAAGGACTTTTTGATGGGGGATTAAATGTTCGACAAAAAAGTTTTTTTGATATTTCTTCCTAGAATTAATAGTTTTTGAGATTAATCGACATTCAATAAAATTGGAAAATTCCATTTATCACACTTCACGATTTGCGAACTTATATTGTCATTAAAATTTCATCACGTTATAGACAACAATTGAAAATTGAAAAGATTTATAAATTAATTAAAAAGCGGGAGTTTTCCCGAATCTTCTCCAATTCAATTGACAATTTCAATAATTGATATTTTTAAATCGTCTGTAGTCTGAACTGGATTTTTCATTTTCAATTGTTAGAACTGTTTTTTAAAAACTCCAGTAAAAAAACTGCTATAATTATAAAAAAAGCACGTCTAATCCTCATAAAAAAAGATATCCTCCGCCTCAAATTATTCATTCTGTATTCGACCAAGTGTGGTCGCAACGGATTAAAAAAAAGCAAAAAGAAACAATTCTTCTGGTATTATTAAAAAAATTGATGATTGACTGTAGACGGCACCTGATAATATTAATACTTAAGGCCCTGATATTTCTCCAAAAAGGGGCAGCTCCCTTCCTGATGATCGATGCATTCGATAACAGGATTGTGACTGCTGTCCCACATTCCAGGGCCGCACTGTCGACACAATCCAGCGAGAGTACAGGGTAGACGATCAAGCTGTCTAAATTGATAGAGCAGACCCCTAGCCTTCCTGACAATAACATTGCCATCCATGTACATAGCGAGTGAACTGAAATGCAGGAGCATCTCGTCGGTCCTGAGATCCTGGGCAATAACATCATCAGCGTAAATGCACATGATAGCCAAGCAGAGGAATAAATGAAAATAATCGGTCAAGTAATTGACCCAGCAGGCCTCCCACATGACAAGTGCAGTCTCTGTTGGGAATTCTCTCTTGAGGCACAACAAAATCCACCTGTGGCAGAACAGAAGCTCGAGGGCATCCGTGTGTCTCTCCAGGTGAGCGTAAAAATCCGGGACCATCAGCTTTATCAATTCCCTGAGGTAACACAAGTTCTTGTCCATGTCTGTGTCGGTTGGTGTGCAGACAGCTACAGATCGTTGCATCAAACCGGCAAAACACCAGAATGCATCGGTCTCGGAGTTCAACTCCGCCAGGAGAGGGGCCAGAAGGTCTGACATACCCTGGGTATAGCCGAGGTGAGCATTGTAAACAGCATAATTCAGAAGGATGTTTCTGAAAAGATGTGTACGTGGTGAAACTAGAATTTTTTCCCTTTTTGCTTCAGAATTATAGTAATTTTAATCGTTGAAACTTAGATATCTTCTCCCTTTTAGCTAAAATTACCGGTTTTTCGTTTTGTAAAAAATTGTTGAGCGGATTGACACAAAAAAATATATCGTTTTCGTATTTTAATATTGTTTAATAACTCAGAACATCCTTAGGGATGCTTCTTTTAGCCAAAATTCAGGTTTTTCCAATTTTTCTGGTGAGCTATCGATGGGATTGACGTCAAAAAATATAACGTTTTTGCGTTTTGTCGTTATTCAATGCAGCATTCAGTCTTCTACTACTACAGTCTTCTACTACTTTTTAAAAGTCTAGAGAAATGCAGAAATATATTGGCACCACCTTGAAGCTTCATGAGTCATTAAATAATAGGAAACGCAAGAACATCATATTTTCCCCCGCCAATCCCATCGTAAGTTTGCAGAAAAATAGAACATCTTCAAGTACTCGGTTGGCATTATCTTATGGAATATTCACATGAAACTAAACGCCTTGAAGAACCTTAAGGTTGAAAAACCCCAACGATACTCACTTCATCACCCTGATATTGGGATTATCCTCCCCCGCATAATACGGATTAGCCCGATCGGTCCTGACGACATCCTTCTCAACGATGCAAACGACATTTCTCCAGAACATCTCAGCCTCCTCCGGATTCATCGAGCACCTGCGTCTTTCAATTTCCTCATACTCGATCCTCCTAATGGCGTCAATTTGTTCCCTGTCCTCAAAGGTGCTCTGATAAGAGTAACAATGAAGAAGAAAGGGCCACACAATTTTCCGGAGTGCGGGTTCGAGTCCACCGAAGAAGATGCCCTTCCTCAGGGCGAGATCATCCTCCACCTGTCCCCGCTCATTCAACAGATCTTTCCACGCGAGGGATGTGATCATGGGCACCTGTCCCTCCTCAGGGTGCAGTTCATCACGTGCCACTTCTGGTCTGCATACCATAAAATGCCTGTAGGGGAGAGATCCCTCGGTGTCAGGCGCCTCCTCGGGCCTCGGGTAGAGCAGCTGATGCCACTGGTGCAGAGTATTCGCCAGCCTGTCCAGTCCTCCATGATGGAAATGCAGAATCTTGTACTGACTCTCTCTCGAGGCGACCACCAGCTGTCCACTGGTGCACCCTGGATCCGCAAAAAAGAGTCTCAACGATCTCATCTGTCCCAGATCCACGGAAAACCTTCTGCAGGCGTGAGCCCTTCTCACAGTCACCGGCGATGCCGTTGCACTCTCCGGAAAGGTCAGATTATGCTGGAGTGCCAGTAACTCCGGAGATCTCATCCACGTGGGAAAATCATGATCAGAACTGTTGAGGGATAGATTGCACGAGTTGAGGGACATGCTCCGGCTCTTGTTCGTCACAAAATGCGCGTAGGAATTGTCGAGAGTACCGGAGTCGATGGACTCTGATCTCAATCGATTCAGGATTATCCCCTCATCCTCATTTTTGTTCGGTTCTCTGGGTTCTTCATCTGGCATCTTCAGGGCATCGCCCTTCTCGTTGGAATTAGCCAGCCTCTGGCTTCCCTCCAAACAACCCCCTGAGCAGATTCTCTCGCAGTCCCTGCAGTCGACGGGCTCCTTCACCTCCAGACACACATCCAATTTCTCGGAATTCCCCTCTTCTTCGGTGATCTTGCCCTGCAGGGGATTACCCTCGGAGGGGATACTTCTTTTGGGTGTCAGGTTCTCGAGTGTCGTCGGATGTTTTCTCAGGGTGCTGTTGGGGATCCACGAGAGGTGGAGTGTCGGCACCTCCGTTGACTCACCGATTCTGCAGGTAATCGTCAGATAACCCGGATGGTGCACCACGTCGCAGTGCTGTCGCATCGGTGGATGTACACACACATTATTCTTACAGAAAAGTGCTTCACCGTCTTGATACAGGATTTTTCGATCTGGCGGGCTCTCCCCCAGGATATAGTTGCTCGCCTTCCTCAGGATATTCGGCAGAGGCATTTTTTTATTCTCATTAATTTATTGATTAGTCATTTGCTCGCTCCTCATTCTCTATTACTTAACTACGTTGTAACTCTTTGTTCGATCTCTTCGATTCCTCGGTGATGACTTCCATTCTCATTTCGATCACTCGAGTGTAACTGTAAAAACTTGAGGTTCAACAGTTGTTTAATTATTCTCATTATCTGTCAACAACATTAACATATGTTTCGTTATCGTCGAGTTACTGTCCTCATTGCATCTGGAAAGCAAACGCACATCAGTTGTTTCTATTGATACTCACTTCGATAATGAATTGCCTTTTTTAAACATTGAAAATGTTTATGTTTTATTGTGGGTTTTCAGTGAAGAGTGCTCCACGTCACTTCACCTTGTTTTATTGATGGACGGGCTATTTTAATGTGCTCGTCATGTTTTTTGTGGGACTGATGGAAATGAAAGTATGGAAATGGTGGAAATAACTTTTTTTACGATTTCAATGTTAATAAATAAAGTTGGTGCACTGTGGAGTATCACGAGCACAACAAATTCATCAACGAAAACGCAGTGGACGGTGCGCAATGCACATTGTACAACTTGCTCGTGCCCTTTTCCCTCTTAGGATCAATATTTCTATTGGATCCCCGCAGTACTATCCAAACCACTTACATTCCACTTCCGACGTGCTTTGTACTTATCAAAGTTGCAAATTGAAGATAAAACGAAGGGTACCGCAACAGGAATTTATGGAAGTTATATACACATTTTGCTTTAGATTTTATTCGACCAATAATGTGATGACGTTTTCAATAAATGCTCGCGGAAGTGGTAAATTCATTTGGATAAATTTACAATTTTTCACAGAACTTTGAGAAAATTAATAATATGTCATTAATAATATATTAATAATATCAATCTAATCTCTATCAATTAATTCTGATTTATTTGTAAACGAATGATAGACATTTGGGACGAAATTTTGAAAATCGTCGATTTATGGAGAACAACAAATAATACTGATACGATTTTTCAGAGAATGTGGGAGAATAGAAAGTTTATGAGAATTCAGCGAATGGTGTTTGGACTATAGAAATTGAACAGGAAAAAATTAAAAAGGGACAGCTCTGGTGAGAAGTGTTAAAGTAAGAGACATACATTTTTTTCAAGACTGTTTTTTACTGAATATTTCGGAATTGAAGGAAGATAGCGATATTTTTGGTCATACATTTTTTGGAGAGAAAAGTGAGTGGTACAAAAAAGGTATTTAGAAAAATATCGATATTTTTCTTCAATCTTGAGATATTCGGGAAAAATTCAACTCGAGGAAATGTGCACTTATTCGAGTTTACCGCTAGTGAATTCATTCTTCACACATTTTTTGTATATACCTCGCAAGTAATTAATAAATTACATTAATTAGAGAATTTCTGTTACATTATATTAGAGTTTTTGTACAAAATATGCACATGGCAATTATTCTGAAAAGGTCCTGGAGACATGAGAAAACTTCGAAAAGAGGAATTATCAGTCTCAATTTACAGGTCCAAGGCCTGATCATGGATGAACATAATCCTATGAGTCTTGTCCATAGCAAGCCCAGACTTGGGCCCACGATTGAGGTACGTGAGGTTGGCATAAGCATTGAACACAAAGTCCTCCTTGAGATATCCCTGGATGAGGAGGAAGCCGATGATGGCTTCCCCTGCCTCTCTCGAGAACTTGGGGACTGGAATGGTGGAGACTCTGTAGGCGACAGCCCCCTTGTTGTACCAAGCGTCCATCAGCTTGAGGAGTGTCAGGTTGGTCTCACTTTTGAGGGCCTTCTCGATTATCTGGTAAATTTGGCGACAGTACGGGCCGATGTCCGTCTCTTTGCTTTTTTTTGGACGTCTGCAGTGGTCGCACATCTCGGCGCAGTCCTCCTGCTTCCAATTCTCCTCGAAATGTTTAGCTATCAAACTTCTGCGACACGTGCCGGAGTCCAAGCAGTACTCGAGAACCTAAAATCAGCGGCGAATGTCATTGATATATGAAGATTAAAAAATGAATAGTTATAATAAATTAATTTTTTATTGCTCTATTCAATTGTTACTTAAGGATTCAAGGTCTTATTTAGTCTCTCTTGAGTATCTGGGGAACAACATACCTTTTGACTAAGCAGAGGCAGAAATTGTTCCTCGATACTAAAAAATATAAGTTAAAATAGGAATCGAAATGATTACCATTTCAATTCCATAATTCAATATTCTTCAAAAAAGTCACTTTTCTAGACCAAGACCCTGGCGGGGAAGTTAACAAAAAGTTTTTCATTTTCATATTTTAGATGTGTACGAGTTTTATGATAATTTACGGCGCAAAGAAAAATGTAAAATCAACGGTTGGTTAACAATTTAATTTGATTAAAAAAAAAACCTCACTTTTCTCCCATAAAAATTTTAAATCCGTTCTCAGGGCTGTGGAAAACAATATTTTTCTGTTTTTGTTCTTCCCTGAGGATTTTATTATTATTTAGCGCAGTCATATAAGAAATAATCCGTTGATTCACTAAAAAAAAAATCTATTTCGGAAAAAAGTTATTGTCGTGGCCGATGGCGTGAGTGGAATGTGTGGGTTGAACTCATCACAAACCTTGTAGAGATTCTGGAGTCCGACCTTGTCACCTATGACCATTGTGCTGAGCCTGAAGATGTCAGCGAGACGGTAAAGAACGATACAAGCTGCCTTCTTGCCATCCCTTCCAGCTCGGCCACTCTCCTGGTAAAAATTCTCCATCGACTTCGACACGCAGTGATGAATGACAAATCTCACATCTGGCTTGTCAATTCCCAGACCAAAAGCTATCGTCGCCACCACCGCCTGGTACTCACCATTGATCCATCGCTGATAAATCTTCGATCGCACCTCCGGCTCCAGCATGGCATGGTAGCATCCCAAAAGGAGTCCCTTATCCCGCAGATCTGATGTCAATTGCTCTGCATCTTTTATTGTTGTCGTGTAAATAATTCCCGACATCTCTGCGAAACGCGTCTTCAAGAGGTTGGAAATCATCGAGAGGCAGACATCCTTGTCCGCAGGCTTTCGTCGGACCTCGTAGAAGAGATTTGGACGATTGAAGGACGCACGCAGCACCAGGCAGCCTTGAATCTCCAGCATCTTCTGGACGTCGTTTATTATCTTCGCTGGTGCTGTAGCTGTCAGCCCGAGAATTGGTACACCTGGGAACATGTCCTTCAGGCACCCCAGGAACTGATAATCAGGTCTGAAATCGTGTCCCCAGGTGCTACAGCAGTGAATTTCATCAATAGCGAATAACTCCAGTCGTTTCATATTGAAAGCCTTCTGGAGTTTAGACATGAATCTCTTGGACTTCTTCATGTACTCTGGAGTGATGTAAACGAGTTTCAGATCGTTGTTGTTCCCCTCGAGAGCATCCATGATGGCTTTAGTGATTTTTTTATCAGACTTGGGGTTCATCATCCCTGCTTTCACGTTAATCTTCTCCAATCCGTGGAGCTGGTCCTCCATGAGAGCCACCAGGGGTGAAATAACAATTGTCACACCTTTCCCGAGAACCGCTGGTAGCTGATAGCACAGACTCTTGCCACCACCGGTTGGCATCACCAAAATTGTGTCCTCTTTCGAGAGGATCGCGTTGATTGCTGCCTTCTGCAGCTCCCTGAACCTCTTGATCTTGAATACTTTGGTCAGAGTCTGGAGTAAATCCTTGGACCAAGGGAAGTCGTCCTTATCCCAATCTTTTTTCGATACTGTTAGACTCTTCTTCAGAAGGGCATCGTCCAACAGCTTCTGTTTCCTCTGAGTCAGCGCCAATTTCCTCTCCTTCAATTTTTCAATGTCCCTCTGAATCTGGCTCACCTCAAAATCGATCGCTGCTATCTCATCTTCCTCTGTCGCTAAAATAATTAATGTTTTTTAATTATCAGTTATTCCTTTTGCTTTAATGGAAATTCTCTTAAAATGAAAAAATCACGTTTGTTAAAAATTAGTAAACATCTGTAGATGATATATAAACACGGATTTTTGTATTTCGAGAGCTCAACAATATTTTGCCAATTTTTATTGACTTCTTATTTATTTATTTATACATAGAAGTTCGAAGGAACACCAGGAAACAGGGTCAGCAGATAAATTTCTATAATAATGTTGATTTCTGAACAATTTTAAACTTCATTGAACATTTTTCAAATAGAAAAGTGAAAATTGCACTGATTATTTCATCTTTCTATACCCCAATAATTATCATGTGACCAATCATGCTTTATATTGATTGTCAGTCAATAAATAAAACACATACGACCCAGAATTAATCTATTCATTTGTTGAATTATTCTTAATTAATTAAATAATCAATCAAACCACCGTTAATTTATTCGCTCTAAAAAAATATATCGTGCACAAATTATTACGCAATGGGGAAAAAGTAAGACGACAGTTCAATCTAACGATTAATGAATATCTTAAATAAACTATAAATTAAGGAGATGAATTAATATGAGTGAATACTGACATGGAGAAAGAATATATTGAAGAATATAATTATTGCGATTACTGAATTATTACAATACCTTCGTACACAACTTCAATATCTCCCATGACGCCCTAATAATTCAATACTTCATATGTCAGATAAATAATCAATTTGTTTTTTCTCGTCATTGCTTCATTATTTTATCCAAACCGCAGAGTTGTTTACTACGGAGATGTACACATGGCAGAATTCTCCATGAATGAGATATCAGCTGATTGATGGTCACAGCGAACTTCACTCATCTTTGCGGTTCAGGAGGTTCAGGATAAAACCACTTGTCGAACGTGTCTAGGTTAAGCCATTAAAAATAGTCGTAATTACTGGTGATTACTGTGGATCCAGTGGATTAATTGTTTTTAATTTCTAATATTTTTCTTTGAACACTGCAGATAGGGATATGTGTTGTTTTCACTGATGGTGAGGGATATATGCCCTGGTGCTTATGTTTTTTAATACTGCACTTCGTCACTGTCCATTTTGGCTCAAGAAACAGTTGAGTGGTGCCTATTTTACAGGTACTGGTGCGTTTTCAGTGGAAGATTATGGGTATTTGATGGCAGGTGATGATTTTGCTTCAGGGTTTTGAAGAATTTTATTGTTTTAGTCCGGAATATCTCCAGGAAGGGCTCTGGCAAGATGGACTCCAATTTAAAGACGCACACTGTGAAGACTATTGTCGAATTTCAATCCATGTCAGTGCATATTTTACCGGCACTTCAGGATAATTTCATGTATTTGGTAATTTTTTGTCATTCGTTATGATGCTGCAAACAAACACGCCTATATTGAGAATTTAAGTGCAACTGAATTCGAAGTTTTTACGTTGGAAAGGATTCGAATTTTTGTCACTAATGATTCTGACTGACAGTAATAAATTGAAAAAACGGAAAAATTTGAAAATCTTGGTGGAAAACTTTCGTATTCTCGGTGGAATATTGGCTGCCTATTTCCTTATAATTTTAATACCTTACGAGAAAAGATACAATTTCTTTTTATACATATTTTATTCTGATACAAAGAAAATAAAATAAAGAGAATACTAAAGCAAATAAATGGCATAAGAATGTTTTAAAAAACATGTAAGAATCGATTTCTATCCACTTTTGCGATATAATATTTTCAATAAAAAATTCTGAATCTGTCGAAAACTGATAAGAATCTAATACAATTATTTTATTTAATTATTATTGAGTTGGTGAGAATTTTTAATAACATTTCTTTGAACATTTGAATGTGAATAAGTATGATAATTTCAATGATTGAATCTGCAGATCGTCGATGACAAGACTAAAGAGGCAGCGGTGGTGGACCCGGTGACCCCAGGGCTCGTCGCAAGTACAGTTGAAGAGCACAAAGTTAATCTCACAACAATCCTGACGACTCATCATCACTGGGATCACGCAGGGGGAAACACCAATATGTTGGAGAAGTTCAAGGACGTTCTGATATACGGGGGTGATGATAGAATCGATGGTATTCACAAGATCGTGGGGCATGGGGACAGTCTCGAGATTGGGAGCTTGAAGGTCAAGTGTTTGGCAACACCCTGTCATACCACTGGACATATTTGTTACGTTGTCAATGCCCAGGATGACGAGCCACCCTCTGTCTTTACAGGTGAGATACCCGTGGAATTTCTCTGGACGTTAATTAGGACTACAATGGTTTTGTTTGAAATTTCTTCACTTAATTCGTAAGTGAGCAAAGAAATCATTAATGGAACTCAATCTGAGATAATAAATAATGTATGGAATTTTATTGAAAATCGAATCATTTTGCATTCATGTTTATTTATTATTATGAAGGGAATGTTTTAATATTTTTGAAGATCGCGACGTTCTTGGTAGTTGATTATGAAGACTAGAAAGTGTTTTCATGAAGATTTTGTTTGTTTTTATGCTTAAATTATCGATACATATTTTTGTAACAGCATTATGTTTGGAGATTTCTCTTTTTTCATGTGTTGGAGAGAGATGCAAAATGAATTGAATAAAATGATTATTCTTGATAGGTGATACATTGTTCGTGGGAGGCTGTGGAAGATTTTTCGAGGGAACTCCAGAGCAAATGTGCAAAGCTCTCCTGGAAGTCCTTGGTTCACTTCCTGAAAAAACGGTATTGTTGCTTTTCTTCAATTTCTATCGTTTCAAAAACCTTTTTTTCATTAATTTTATTGTTCAATTATTTTGGGATTTCAATTACTCATTTTTAAGGGGTTGGGGAATAATTTTCAATCGAAAAAAGAGGAACAATCTCATTAAAATTGTCGGCAAACATTTTTTAGTAGTTAACAGGTGGTTTTAAACTTTTATAAAATTTATGAAACACTTGAAATCGACAGAATATATTCTGCGGGCACGAATACACCTGTGCTAACCTGCAGTTTGGAATGGAAGTAGAGCCATTGAATCAAGACATTAAGGAAAAATTCGAATGGGCAAAAAACCGGCGCAAGCTCAAAGCCCCAACAGTACCGAGCACAATTGAGGATGAGAAGAAGACTAATCCCTTCATGAGAGTTAACGAGCCTTCGGTCAAGGAGTACACTGCGATGATAGATCCAATCGCGACAATGGGCTCCTTGAGAAAAGAGAAAGACAGTTTCAAACCGAAGGAGAAAATTTGATTGGTGCCACCTGAATATTCCCAGCAACTCCGGTAAATTGCTGACTGAAAAGATATTCAAGAATTAAATCAGGAATTAAAGAGAGAGTACTGAACTAGTTTTATCAGCGTCGGCAATAATACCAATGTTTTGTATGCTTCTCACGATTTTTTTTTCGAATAAAAACACAAATTGTAGCGAAATTATCAATATTTATTACTTCAAATAGCATAAATTTTTAAGTTATGTGCAGGGGAATTTGACTAGGCGTGTCTTCACTCTTTTTGTTATAAATCTGCATTTCAGCGACATATTTCTCCTTCGATCTTTCGTACATATCATAGTAAACCTGGAAAAGAATATCACTCATTAATTCCCGGAGAATATTTCCAAATAAAACATTTAGTTCTTCAAAACACAATTAAATCAATAGAACTATGTCCAAAATAATGAATGACAAGTTGAAAAAAAAATTGAACAGACAAGAAAAAAGGTAAGTGGCATTTTCCAATTATTATATTTTCGTTAAATATCTATTAATCAGAGAAACTGCTAATTTTAGAGGGAAATATGAAAAGATGTTTTTTACTGGGAATTTAATCCGCTCCAAAAAAGTCATTTATTGTATCCACCTCAAATCAATAGTTATGAATATAAAACGATAATTGGAGAAAATGTGAATGGCAACTGAATTGAACGATTAAAAAATTAAAGATATACACACCTTTTTATCTTCTGAACTCAACGACTTCCAAGTGGTGGCAAGTTGTCTAGTGAGCTCTTGTTTGCTGGGTTCAGGCTCTCCAGCGAGCCTCTCCATCACCCTAGGCCTCTGCTCCTGACAGAATTGGAAGAACGGATTTGCAGGACGTTTTGGAGCATTTGGATCAGTCTTTCCTCCTTTTCTCTTCGTTCCCTTCTTCGGTTTCTCTTCCTTCGCTGCTTGTGATGTCTTCTGCTGCTTCTCTGACTTCACCGTTGCCTGGAAAACACTGTTCTCCTCTGAGACGCCCATAGGGGCTTCCCTCCACCGATCTCCATGTTGATCGAGTCGATCAATCAGGAACCTGGAGCAAGATATTCCGTTCAGATTCTCGGAATTGATTTCTCCGAAGAAAAATTCCCGAGGCATTTTTTGAGACAATTTTTCTCTTAATAAACGTTCTCCTAATAAAAATACAATTCTTATCGCATGGATAATTTGAATAATTAAATAAGATCGATCATTTGTGAGACGTTTCAATCAAGAGAATAATTGTTGGCCAGAAAAATATTCAAGGGAAAATACCACACGTGAAAAATTAGTTACCGCTCTAGATAATATATATTAATGATGTTACACTCAAAAATATCACAATAAAAAATAACAGGCCGAAAAGTATTCAATTTAATTATAGAATTTAGAATATCATAAGCTAATAATAGCACAAAACGTCAATATCACACGCACAGAACAGGAAAATCAATATTGAGTAAACCCAAAAAATAGAAGACTGAGCAGCCGAGAATTCCACAATTTTTATAGGTGGCAACAGAAATTTTCCCTGCAGAAGAATCGAGATAAGTTTCTTCAAAGAGAAAAATCCACCGATTACTCCATTCAATTTCAACGCATTTGGTCTTATTTTGAAGCTCCCAAGACACCCGTGAAGATAACGAAAATAATTTGAACATTCACTCAGTGACTTTCTATCTAGCAACCACTAAAAACAGTCTATCTTACCGCATCCATCACAGATAACCTATAATCACATACTTTTTCTCCTTTCTCGTGCGTTTCAGAAGTTTCCTGACGGTCTGGATTCGATAGACAAGTCGTTCATTATCCTGTCAACACACTGTCAATTCAGAAATTCATCCAGCTCCAAAAATAATCAAAACTGAAATGGAGTTATTTACCTGCTGCAGGAGTTCGCATCTGTCTAGTAAAAGTTGATATTTCCGTTTGTAAATGTCGTACTCGTCAAGGTCCCCTTCGTACTCTGATTCCTCCAGCATTTCGATCTTCTGACAATATTCACTTTGTGATTATGCAATTAATAATTGAATTGTTTATCACTCCGAAAACGCAAACATCAATCATGTGGTTCCGCACCAGTGACGAATGATTTGAGGTGATCCAGTCGATAAGTTCAATTTCTTCAATAATTTCTGCAATCTTTGAAGAGACTAGCGCCGCCCCGGCCGCTCCGCGGCCGGGA
>NW_011887769.1:1165906-1166913 GCF_000806365.1 Fopius arisanus | reverse complement strand
TATCTCCATGAAATCCGCCATGTTCGATTAATGGCCCATCTCTCTTTTTATAGAGGAAAAAATTTGCTCGAAAAACTGATGCAAATTAATTAAATCAATAATTTTTTTATGCTATAACTATATGATCATCAACAATCGATTATCTTTTTCGATTTGATCTTTCACACATTTCGATATTTATCTCATAAATGCTACGAAATAATGAGATATTATCATTCATTAATTACTCATTATTATTTATTTATTTATTTATTCCCGTTTGTACATTTTTTGAGTATACAACGTTCAGATGTATTATGGAAAATATAGCAATGGATATTACAAATATTTTTAAGAGAACAAAAAACAATAATATTTATGGTTTTTAAATCCGCATGGATTATACTGAATTGCATAATCCCTGAGTAATGTGAACCTGAAGGATGAGCTATAAAATTTTTCGATGTTAAATCTTCGCATGCCTAGTATCGTTATCAATTACGACAGTACAATTAGCCTTTTCTCCTGTCATCTAGATGAAATGATTAACCAATTATTCCACTAACCGCTAACGAATGCATCTTCTTCGTACTGAAGACGATAAGAAGTCTAAAAAAAATTGCGGATATTTCTGGATCTTCACTCTGCAACAAATATATCCGATCTTTCATTTTATTCATATTAATCATTGATTTCTGACCATAATTTTCATTAGAAATCAACCTTCGGGTCAAACTTCAAGCAAAATTAATGAAAATTCAAGTTCAAGTGCAATCCAATAATTGTTACTAAAACATAAATAATTAGAAAATACTCAAATAAAAAAACAACAATACTAATTTATCTATAAATCAATTTTTACTATATACACCTGCAGAAGCTATTCTTTCTCTCACGAAATCTCTTCCACAATTGATTATAATTAAAGAAATCTTTTACCTTTCTGGGTCCACCTAAGGCCCTTTATTCCTGTCTTCCTCTCTCTTTCTCATAAATCGGCGAGTGTCATACGCTATGTTTGGTAAAAA
>NW_011887769.1:1138374-1165541 GCF_000806365.1 Fopius arisanus | reverse complement strand
AAAAAAAACAATAATTTTACATCACAGCAGAAGTTCGATTAAACGATATAATTGTCCCTGATCACCAATCGGTGATATCAATCGTGGGTTCTCAAGTCCCAAGTGCATTTTGTTAACCCTACGATTTGTTGAACGCGTCTCAATCACACATGCAAAACGTTTGATATCTCCACTTTTTTCATTATTCCTGACGTTTTCTTTATTATTCACCCAGAGATACATTGCACTCATAAATGAAGCGAATCATGCAGTGTGTCACTGTTTTTTAGCATTTGCTGGAGTGTGGAGAGATAAATGTGAGTAATACATTTTTAATAAATAAAGATAACAAGAAATTATTATCCACAGAAATTTAAACAATCAATACTAGTTGTTCATTCACCTATGTATTTATTCATCTATTTGTTCATCTGATTTATTAATTTAAACTCTATTCATTTGTGTTTCTGTTCTATCAGGTGTTTTTAATACTAATGATAATTCATGAGAGAATGAGAGAATGGGTATTTTTTGAGGTGCAAGTTTAAATACGGTATGAGAGGAAATGGAAAATCTGGGACATGGAAAATTGTGGAATATCTTTGAATTGTACTGAGGGAGGTAAAAATAGTTGGGTTGTTAAGTCGGTAATTCCAATCCACCGAAAATTCGGGAACGATCGATGAGCAGCCATTGTACTGTTCTCTTAACGTCAGCTGATTCAGCCAGATTTGTTATGATTAGATCTGTTACGTATGTTTTTGCGTAATTCCTGGGAAAGTCTTTAATGGGATTATAGCTCAATTGTACTTGAGACGTTGTGGGTGTTCCACGTTGAGTCCTCGAGCCTCGAAATTCGTAAATTCAGTTATTTGATGCATGAGGTGGTGAATTATCACGGGAACTTCACGCACTTTCCCACTGCGGACTTTCTCGCTTTTCTTGTCTCGGTATACCACATGTTTGTGTGCAACATTCAAGGTCACTCGTGGAGGGCGGTAATCACAAAAGACGATCGATTGTCGCTGACCTTGGGAAATTCTTGCTTTTGTTATCGCGAGATTCAATCCAATTTTTTACATTTGTGAGGATTATACCAGACGATGTTGCTATCCCCTACTTGTTTAAAATTTTTGGTTTAAATTTAGGGGTGAGTCCTGGTTTTGGGAAATGTCAAGATCTACGTCCTCTTTCTCTCTTTTTTTTTTAGTATTAGTATCTCTGCATATTTAGATGATACGATGAGGGCTTTTATTGGTTGGAAATGTGATCAACGTGAGAATAAGTTACATGAATGGATGGGTAGGTTTTTCGATTTCTATAAGCATATTCTGAAGTTTCGAAAAATAATTTTACAATTGATTTATGAAATAGTAAAATAGTATATTTCACAACAAGTGCGAAAAAGTGATTTTTGGCATGAGGGAGCTTTATAACACGCGCGGAAGGCGCGAACGCCAAAAATAACTTTTTACCGAGTTGCGAATAATATTTTTATTTCACAATGTGCGGGAAAGTCACTTTTCGGCACATCGTAATGAAAAACTTATTATTACAAGACTTATTATTACAAGACTTATTATTATTACCTCTTGAAAACTATCAATTAATAATTGATTTTCAATGCAAAAAATATTTTTTATGAAATTCTAAACAATTGGTTTTTTTGTATTTTCTTAATTTTTTCGCCGACAGAGAGCCAGAGCAATTACATAACGATAATGATGCCATTTCATGACTGATCCAATTTGTTGATTCACGAATCAGTGTAGATTTACCAGTAACTGTTATCCTCTCATTTGCTACCACTGAAAATATGAAATTGCCATGGAAATGAAGGTTGGATGAGAATAAACTTCAATTATATTCGATTAAACGCCTGTTCCCAGCGCACAACAATCGATACCACCTCGAAAAATCATGAAGGCTGAGCTGAAGCAGTTTTATGAGCATTTAACTGGTATTAATGTGTATATGCCGTTGGGTATGAGTTTAGTGCGATTAAATCCCAAATCCTCAACTTTTTTCTCCACGATTGTCATAAGACTTATCAGCACTCTCCACTGATAATCCACACCCTGAGAATGTGATCTCACACGAGTTATTACACAATAGTCACTGATAGGATACTATCTGTAACCACGAGGAAAGAAACTTTTTAATCCGTCCGATCTCTGATAATTCAAGCACGAGGATTTGCCTTTTCCAAGATTCGCGTCATCAATTTCCTCACAAATACATAGTATGCGTGTTCATGATGGGCAATTATTTAATGACCCAACCATAATCATAATCCATCAAAGACAATTTCAGTAGAGGCGGCTTAGGTATTTTCAACATTAAAATTGAGTCGATCTTATCGTATTTGATAGATGGAATATTATTTAGCTAAATCACTTCTCGAATCGGGAAATACAAGGTATTCTCATCAAGACGTCGTTAATACTTCATTTAATATTGAAATATTCAGAAGCAACGTGAAGCAATTTAATGTACATTCTTGGAAAATTTCAAGGAAATCTTGGAATTTTTTAAATCTACGAAGTGATTTTAAACTTCTGCAGAACTCGAATCAGTTAATGTCTTGAATATTCTGGTAATTCTCGATTTTCAGTTCCACGTGGCACTGAAAATCCGGGAAAATGTTGAAAATTCGAGCAATAATTTCCCGGAATTTTTAATCTATGGAAAATTCACTTGTATTTGACGCTGAATTTTCACGATTCATTAAAAAATTGATTATCATTGATCATGAAAATTCCAATTATCTTTAATTATCAACATAAATGGGAAATTCATTAAGCGTTAATAATTGAAATTAAATTCAAACTCCTATAATTGAAAATTCATACTACTTTGTGGAAAATTAAGAAAATTAAATAAATTAAATTCCAGACCGTTGGTAAACAGATTTATTCAGTCGAATAATCAATTCCGATGGAAACATCAGAAAATTTTCTTTTTCTGAGATTGATTTCGATTTTTTCCGGGATAATGAATTTTCTAGTTTTGACATAAAATTGGTAATAACTCAAATTATTTGCATATGGAATACAACAAGTTTCTTAATGCGGAATAGGCACGTCTCGGTATCAAAGAATGTTTTCTTGAATCTCGAATTCTCGTCAGCTCCAAGAATTTTCTTAAGGCCCGGATGGACTGTCTGGAAAAGATAATTTACTCCAAAATTGGGACTTCTAATTACTCCGTCAATCAATCGTTTTTTCCGATAATTGTTAGCTAGCGGCTTAGTTGTTGACAACCGCTAGAACGCTAGCTAACAATTATTGAAAAAAACGATTAATTGCCAGAGTAATTAGGAATCCCAATTTTGGAGTAAATTATCTTTTCCAGATAATCCAACCGGTCCTTAAGGCTTCTGCCTTCTTTTACCAAAATTACCGGTTTTTCGAGTTTTCATAAAGAAATACATCGTTTTCGTATTTTATAACTATTTAATGACTCCTAAAACGTCATGATCGTGTAACAATCTGCTTTCGTTCTTTTTAAACCTTTCAAACATTATAAAACTTTAGAAAAAGCACTGGAAAATTATTCCACACTCACGAAAATTCCCGATTCCTGAAATAGTGATAAAACACAAAAATGTTATAGGTTTTTCGGGTTAACTGGCTCAACAATTTGTCAGAAGACGTAAAAAACCGGTAATTTTGGATAAAAGGGGAGAGAACATCCTCAATAATGGAAACTCCTCCTCCAGTAACAAATTTATTTCCACCAAAAAAGTCTCTCTCCACACCAGCAACGATTTTTCTACCGAACAATTCATCCCGACATGCAATGCATTTCCCGGAGGATTTTTCCACAGGTCCGGGACAATCGAGAAAGCTCTATTATCACCTTATCACTGTCTCCAACCGCTCCAACAATAGAAATCGACCCGCATACATATCATTTGCCCGATTATTAATAGAAAATGCAATCTCCCGAGGACAAACCCACGTCGACAAGCACATTAGAAATAGCCTACCTGGAAGACTCTTTAATTTTCCTAACCAGGTCTCGAAGAGAGCCCAAATACTCGGTGTTATCTGTCAACGGGAAAATCGACAGGCGGTATATACCCTGAGGGTAGACAAAAGTCCCGAGTGTTTGCCGAAGGCCTACGATAACGGAAAGACCAATTTGGGCACCTTGATAAGAGGAAATGCCAGGAAAAGTCAGCTCCAAGCATCTCGAAAAATAGAAGAGGAAGAATATATACGAAGGGGGGAAATGGTCAATCAGAGGCTAAAGGCGATGTTAAGCAGTGACGTTCTATCCTCAGTACTAGTTCAACGATTCTCTTGTGAGGAGTCTAATCGTAATAACAATAATCACGATAAATCCACCCCTCCCCCTTCACCCTGATAACGCTTAGTTGTGATTCATCTGGAGGGAATTGAGTATCGATTTGTGGATTGGCGAATTCGATAAAATCGATCAGTGACAGTAATTTCACTGGACGAATCGTAAGAAAAAAATTAGCAGTTGACAGGATCGAAGGTCGAGAGTCCGTTCGTCTTTTAGTGTACTCGTACTAGTATTCGGATAATCTAATCGCTTCACTCTGACACTCATTGCTATTATTGTTATTCTGGTTTTCTTTTTTTTTTCTTTTTCTTTCTCTTTATTTCATTTCGAGAGGCCGGGGCGGCGATACGATAACGTGTGAACCCACAAGTTGATCGCACTCGAGAGTTCGGCAGTCCATCCAGTGCTCTTTATTATTTGCGGTTAATAATTAAAATAAAAGGGAGAAGAGCTGTTCGGTATTTCGGCCAGTTGACAGCACCGCGATTCTGGAGTTGAGTGATGTCTTAACAGTTTAATGGTGTAATTCGAAATTATCAAGATGGTGAAAAATGGAAGGAAACAAGTTAGTTGGACTGAGTTTTATAGTTACCAATTACTTGTAATGTGTGAATGGAGAGTGGAACTCACGTGTTGAATCATCATTGATTAGAATTAACAGTGGAAAATCATTCCAGTTTTTACTTGTAGCAGAATTTCTATGGGGCCTTCAGCAAATTTTCATTTAAAAATCAATGGATTTATTATTTAACACATTATTTAATAGAAATACGTTAGCGCATTCTTTTTAAATTATGGGTGTTTTATTC
Organism: Fopius arisanus; assembly: GCF_000806365.1. Taxonomy (NCBI): domain Eukaryota; kingdom Metazoa; phylum Arthropoda; class Insecta; order Hymenoptera; family Braconidae; genus Fopius; species Fopius arisanus. The sequence continues at coordinate 1,160,439 of NW_011887769.1, read as the reverse complement.
GTCAATAGACTTGAATTTTTTTCATAAATATTTCGGATTGAGAGATATGGAAGAATCCAAATGGATTGACGTTTTCTAAAATCTGAATCTTTATGAAGAACTTCTAGAGAAAGCGCTAGCTGTTTTCATTGAATATTTTTTATCCGTTTGATGAAGGTTTGTACAATTATTTTTGTATTATAATCGAACATGAAGAGGTTGTTGAGGATTATATACGTGACACGTATAACGTAAGAGCACAAGTTAAATTCTTAAATTGATGGCAACTCATACACAATGAGCATCGTTTATAATCATGTCTATAGACGGCTAGAGAGATACTCTTGGAGTTTAGATTCCTTGCGCCATTTCACACGTTTGAATGCCTCTAACTTTTATTTTATTACCGAACAATTCCCAATTCAATTAAACCCACAATAAACCCAATCATTCACCGATATCCAAATGAACCCCACAAAATCATTAGTATTTAAATCCAGTAGAGAAGTGTCAAAGTGAGATAATGACAATTAAAAATATCCCAAGGTTTTTAAAACACGAATTGATTAAAAAATCATTGACTACACGAAGACATCAAAAGAGCTTCATCACAAATTTAATGATCTAGAGAAAAAGCAATTTGCTGTTTTCACATCAGAGAGTTTTCACGTATAGTTTTGGAGATAAATAAATAATTATAAGATATTGAAATGGTCTTATCTGACTTATTCACTTCATTTGGAATTTTTATAGGAAATAAATGGAATGTGTTTATGGAGAGAGTAATGAAGATTCTAACTGATTAATTTGTTTGTTCAGAGTATATCAGAAGTGCTGTGGAAGCCGTATTGTTCACCGCATGGGTGCCTGGGTTAACGACGGTTCAGTGGTGGTGAAGGTGGTGAAGGTTGTCTTAAACAATAGTAACGCTAAAAGAACTAAGGAACGTATTCTGCTGCATCCCCGCACGCGAACTAAAACGCGACGACGTATTGTCGCGTTTGACCACACTAATGACAACAAAAAAGATAATCCAAATAAACTTGTCTTCCAGTCATTCACTTGCACAACCACGACGATATTATCATTGCCAAGTAAATTATCAATCGAAAAGCCCGAGTGGCTCGTATTGCCACTGTGCAAATCAAGGACGAAACCGATAAACATTTATCAGTGCGCGAGTGTTTAATTCAGGTGAATTAATTTTATCCACCAGCCGATGTGAATCCCCGAGAGTCTAAATAATATGATAAATCACCTCGAGTGGGTATAATGGAGGCAGAGTGGATTGACACAGTGCATCGTGATAACAATGAAATAATCAAGGGCAATGATAGAGATAAAAAAATTCCCGAAATTTTAACGGTGTTGAATGGCAAGAGGTCTCACCATTCAATAATGCTGGAGAACAAGGAGAAGACAAATCTAGCTTATGAGGATGAGGCGAGCGAGGATGTGGCATTCGTCAAGTACCGAACAAGAAATAATGAGCAAAGTGGGAGTGACATCAGGAAAGAGGCTCGTGAGGCTATCACCAAGGACAGACAAGAGGCTCAACAAAGAAACGAGAGAAATGACAACATCAAACGACCGGGCAGTCTATACACCCGGAATCTATCCGTTGATGACAAGGATGGCAATGAGAGTGTTCTCAATGAAACGTCGATCGTGGGGAATGGTAACAAGTGCCTTCGGGTGAAGTTCAATGCGTCGAGGACCAAAAGATCGTCAAAGCCAAAGGACGATGGACACCCGAGTCCTTCAATATCGACAGCCAGCAGTTCTCCTTCCGCTGAGGGATCCTCCGAAGACAATTCCAGTCTGGGTCAATTCTCTGAGGCTCGTCCCACTGATGGTGGATGGGGCTGGGTCGTTGTCGCTGCTTCCTTCATGGTCAATCTCATTGCTGATGGTATAACTTTCTCGTTTGGTGTCATCTACGTGGAGTTTCTCAATTACTTCGGCGAGGGCAAGTCCAAGACAGCTTGGATTGGCTCTCTCTTCATGGCGATGCCACTTTTGTCAGGACCTGTTGCCAGCTTTTTGACGGATAGGTATGGCTGCAGGAGGGTATCCATAGCTGGGAGTATTTTGGCAACTTTGGGATTTGTCATATCATCGTACACGAGTTCAATGGCCGTTCTTATATTTACGTTTGGTGTGATATCGGGCTTTGGTCTGTCACTGTGCTTTGTCGCTGCTGTTGTCATCGTAGCCTACTACTTCGACAAGAGGAGATCATTCGCAACGGGATTGTCGGTATGCGGCAGCGGAATTGGCACTTTTATATTTGCACCGTTGACCCAGTATCTTTTGGCTGAGTACGGGTGGAGGGGTACGACCCTCATTCTTGCAGGATTCTTCTTTAATTTGGCGGTTTGTGGGTGTCTCATGAGGGATTTGGAGTGGACGACCATTAGGGCGAAGGCCAAGTGCCAGGAGAGAAAGCGAAATCGAGAGAGAAAGAGAACTAGCAGAATTCAGAGCTCAAGTGCTGATTCTTTCTCTGCTAGCTCTTCGGCGAATACGACAACGCATACACCGGGTGTCGCGAGTTTTTCAGCTGCATCAGCAAATCCAATTATTCTGGAGAACTCCAGGAGGCATGTGGAGGAGCATGGGAAGAATTTTTCTAGTCTTCTCACTCTACCGACGTTTTTGAAGAATGGGGATCAGGTGCCCATTGAAGTTCTGGAGTTACTTGCCACTAGGAAAGATGTTTATAATATTCTGCTGCATAATTATCCGAGTCTTTTGACATCATCGAGAAGTTTTAGTGATTCAGCGACGATCAATGATGGAGTTAATTTGCCGGTTGTCTGCGATGATGAGTTGACCAAGGCGAAGGACAGGGAAGAGTTTGATAATTTGGATAGGAAGAGCAAGGTGAATAGTGAGAAGTTTAAGGAGACTAATGATGATGCCGCTGTCTATCTCTGGTGGCTGAGGAAACTCCAGCCTGATGACTGTCAATTGCAGAGATCTTCGACACTCGAGGCACATCGAAGGCTACCCACTGCTTATCTGAGGAATATTCGAATGCACAGGCATAGTCTCACCTATCGCGGTGCAATGCTCAATATCAATAGGTACAGGCTGAGGGCATCCAGCTGTCCTGATATATACAGGAATTCTATGACCACCATTGCCAAAACAAAATTGGTTTGGTACTCCGGGGTGTGGGAGTTCTGGGATCTTGTCGTCGATATGCTGGATTTTTCACACTTTGCTGACTCGAGATTTCTCCTTTTTTCCATTAGCAATTTTCTGCTACACACCTGGTACGATGTGCCTTATGTTTATCTCACTGATAATGCCATTGAGATGGGATTCAGCGAGACTGATGCTTCTATGCTCATCTCGGTTATTGGGATCACCAATATGCTTGGAGAGGTAGTGATTTTCCCTTGCCCTTTTTCGTAATGGCTTTTTCATTTTTTTCCCTGAAAAAAAAAATCGCATGGGAATCTTCAATTTTTATCAATAACTATATTTCTGTTGCGAAGTGCTAAACTGGGATGAAGTGCACTTTTGTGTCATGCAAGCTTTTAGCCGATATCTCGAAATGGAAAGAAGATAACGATATTTTTATGAATACCTTTTTTCTACCTCTCACCTTTTTCTAGAAAAAATGTTAGTGTGATAAATAGCTGTGGTCTTTCAATTCCGAGATATTGGCTAAAAACTGATATGGAAAAAATAAAACTTATCGTAGTTTACTAATTTGTTACTGATTTAATTTTTATTGGAACTTTAGAATAATTTTATTCAGTTCTGGTAGGAATTGAATAGAATTTTGTGGAGGACCCACTAAATTTTGAACTAAATTTTTTTTGCAAGCGATGGAGATGCTCTGAGAGTTGTTGAACGAATTTCTAAGGGTTTGATCGGAATATATTGGAATATAATTATTTTTGGTTTCAGATTTTCCTTGGATGGGCCGGAGATAAAGTCTGGGTGAATGCTTCCATCGTTTATGCAGTATGCATGATACTCTGTGGTGCTGTAACAAGCATAATTCCACTTGTTGTCAGACATTACTACGCACTCTGCGCGGTTTCTGGTGCATTTGGTATTTTCATTGCTGCAAATTACAGTCTTACGAGTATTATTCTTGTTGAAGTTATAACGCTTGAACGTTTTACAAATGCCTACGGTCTCTTGTTACTGGTTCAGGGAATTGCCAATCTCATGGGGCCACCACTGGCTGGTAAATATATATTCATAATTAACAGCAAATCTCATTAAACGTTTCCCATTTGCGTAGATAAACAACAGTAAAGTTGGAAACAACTAACAGAACAATCATACACTTGGAATGAAATATTCATTTCAATTTTCATGTCTATTTACTCGCGTAGAAAGTAAGTCTGTAGAATTTCTGTTGGAACTCTATCAAAATTCTATTGGATTTGTAGTATAATTATGCGAATTGTCAATTTATAGGGATTTTTAAGTACAAAACTTTTTTAGAAAGATAGTTCATGTTTTATTGTCTCTTGATTAAATAGAGTCAGAAATTATTCCTTGATAATAAGTCTTTGAAATAAAAATCCAATCGTAGTATTCATTATATTGATATTTGTTTTCATAATCCAACAGAAATTCTCAACGAAACTCGATTTTTTTGTCCTCATTTTTTATTAACAATTTAATTGTTTTTTTTTTAGGTTTGCTCTATGATATCACAGGCACCTACGACCTGTCATTCTACCTAGCAGGATTCTTCATTGGTCTCAGTGGGATTCTCCTGATGGTAGTCCCATGCATCGAGATGTATCGAAAATACTCTCGAAAGAATAACGCCAATCTCTCGAGAAAAAATCTCGCTGCTGGAATAAACAGCGTGTGAACAATGGAGTCATGAATTAATTGAGTTAACAAAAAGAAAAAACAACAGACCAGAACATAACAATAACAAAAGCTGGGTTTAACGGACCCACATATTTGTCTATTTATTCATCAATTAATCTGAACAGTTATTTATTTATCAATTGTGCTTGCATGCACGAAGGAATAGACATCGGAACGGCTGTCAAATTTTTAGTGACGTTTGTACAAATGCAAAAATATGTCTCGGAATTTTTCCTTATACTGAAACTTCCATTTGATTATAAATTCAATGAAGTTTAGTACTAGATCGAGATCCTTATTGTAATTTATCAATTAATCTATACGACTCTGTACGAATTAGTGATGAAACAATATTATTGAACCGAATACATTTTTTCGACGATCAGAGGTTAGTAGGAATAAATGAATAAATAAAGTATGTAACAATTTCTTGTTAAGGCTCCGACCCATTCGAATCTCAGGATAGTTGATTGAAATTATGAGGTAAATTCTGCAATTCCTGTAGAGTGGAGAAAAGCTTCTGAGAAAATTAGAATACGATACGAATTGATCGACTATATCTTCAGTGTTTTTTTCCACAAGAAATATAGCGAATGTAAATAATAATTCTGTTATTCTCTCGTTCTTCATTGAACTTTTTGATAATTCAAAATTCTACATCCAATTATTCAGCTTATTCCTTCACGCATGAAAAACGTCATAGTAAAACCTAGTGCTTCCTCCGAGAAATTTCATTGATTTTATTCTATAATTCTATTTGTTCTTTCACGTCTTTTGCTGCAGGTCAATTTTCTAGCAACAAATATCTGTTTCAACCCACGGGGTCCTGATTTTTAAATAAATTACCGCAAAAAAACTAGAATGTTCTGATAGAATTTCAATAGAATTCAGTAGAAATTTTAAGAGAAAGCGCAGGATTTTTTTAAGGTATCTTATCAAAAAATTTGTGTTCGTCGTATTCACAGAGTATTTGCTTTAGTGGAAGCATGAACAAGTGTAAATAATCGGCGGCAAATATTCTGGGAGAGGAAACAATAGTTTTATTTGTATATAATAGCTTTCTGTGATGATAAAGGATAAATGAAAAAATGTGGGAACGATGGAGTTGTGCGGAGTGGGTTTTATCGAATGTAAAGTCGAATGTGGAATACATACTCTTATTTTCGATGAAATTTGAAGATCTTTAGTAGGAAATCTGCAGCGGCCTTACTGGCGTCTTATGGAATCCGGAGTAATATTTTACTATAAGAGATAATTATAGAGGTAGACGAAACGTTCGAACATTTTGGAATAAGTTAATATAGTTGAATTGGTGACCAAGTACGATCCTAGTATTAGTCGGGAGACATTGGACGTTTATTCGATATTAAGGACGAAGTTATTACAACGAATCCTTCGGAGATTCAATTACTGAATTGATATTTGAAAATTTAAAATTTTCGCCGATATTCTCCAAGCCCTAGCGAGTAGGAGGGATGGATTTTCCTATTGTTCTCATGTAGCGGTCAATATATTGACAAGTTAATCATTTTTTAGTCATTCGAGTGCTGTTGAATTTCAAATAAATTAATGGCCTTCCGTCGTTATGAGGATCACGTGGAAAAAATTATGTCCAAGCTCACAAGACATTCTATTCAATCAATTTTAATAGAACAAGTGCAGAAGAATTTTACGGAAAAATTTATTCACTTTTTGGTACTTTGTATTGAATATTCACGACCAAGTCGTGACATTTTCGTAATAGATATTTGAAGAAATCCAATAGATTTTCATTCAGTATCAAATAGGTGAAGGGCAACAACTCGACGTATTTCCTAGTCAATTGAAATAGCGAAATTGGTCGAGCTTTTCCGATTCAAATTTTCTGTGCGCAATGAATCCATCGTTGAGTGAAAATTAATTCGATTACCACCCGAATAGAAAAAGATATAACACAAAAATTACAACTGAGATATAGTATTTTGTCGGAATTTCCTAAATATATCCTTAAATATTTATATCTTGGATATATCTTCACTGTGAGCTTCGAGATATATCTGATATATATATATCCAATATATATTTCAGATCGAAAATCTATTTCGGATAATGCATTTTTTGAATAAAATATATGCGACCTATATCCGGATATAATTGTCATATATTTCTGAATATATATTTTTCTCATTTGAGAAATGGAGGTCTTTTTTTTATATGCGATAAGGAGTGAAAGTGGAATTTCTTTCGAGTAATAATTTTTTGTTTTTCTAATGGATCATCTAAAGTAGTTGAATTTTTTCAAACGTGGTCCTCGATTCAGTGCCCTCAACATGGAAATATATATTTCTTAGAAAACGGCCCGATACATATACTGTATGTGAATTAGCATGAACAAGTTAATCTTGATGAGAAGAGTCAGGCACATTCAGCATATTCAGAGCATTCATCAAATAAAGATTAAAAATGTAATCGAAACTGAAACAAATCATCCAACCTTCATTCCTGTCTTCCATAGAACTAATTAAAAATGTTCCTTTAAAAGCCCACATTTATTATTTACTTATTTGTTGAGAAAAAAATTAATTCTTTTATAATTGCATCAAGTCTATGTAGATAATTTATTCAACATCAAACAAGTTAGTTCGATCCATGAATTCCAGACCTTCAGCCAAAAAAATATAGTAAAAATACAGAATTTTCATAAATTGTTGAATATTAGAAATAGTTGTTCCTTTTTCATAACAATTGCGACCAAAGAATCCCAGCAATTCGCAGTTTTCTTAATGTCTTGATTTGAATTATTTTATTCTATTATTTTTTATTCTAGATTTTGAAGAATCAATTTTAATAAATCAATTCAAACAGCATTCACTTTTAATCCAAAACTGGAATACAGCTTCTAGTTAATCAGATAACCCATCTCCAGTTTGCTATAGAAACGAAGAGAAACGGTTAAAGTTAATTCCCATTCAGTCGAAAGATAAAAGATTGACAATGTTTTTTTAGTCGTTTTTTTTTTTGTCAATAGACAGAAATGTGAAGACGTAAGAGCGTGCGTCACATAATAATCTGATAGTATACAATAAATCAGTCAGTGTGACCCCAGACGAAAGCTATCCAGCATGTATGAGGGAATAAAGTACGGAGTGCGCAAGAACGCAAACAGAAGGGACATGCGCCCCCCGATTTTTTTTCTTTCAATTCATTTTCAGGTGTTCTACGATTTATTTCATGAGGGATATCAGTACATTCGGAGCCGTGGATTCCTCCAATAGTCTGAGTAACGAGTACTGTAAATAAGTGTTGATAAAAGGTGTATTCCGATCACCTGTCTGTCAATTGATCTAGCAATTTGGGTTGAAGTATTTCGATGACAGCGCGACATTGACGGGGGTGAAATATCATTGACAAGTGATTAACGGTCCAGTTGATTAATCATTACTAATCAATGAGTGGCTTGAGATGATCTATATGTGAGAGTATTCTGATTAATAAGAATATTTATTAATAAACCATCATTTTTGCTGTAAGTTTCTCCGGAAAACCTTGACGTACCCCCTCATTAGACTATAGATAGTAAATTCGCTCGATAAGTATTAAACACTGCACGACCTTTGATACTAAATGTATTTGTCTTTTCAGTTCAATTGCACAGTGGTTTATTCTTTATAATAATAAATTTAAAAAAAAAACAAAAAAATCGTAGTGGCACACGCACACAAACACAATTAATTATGGAAAGGTGACTATTCAATGTTTATTTAATAATTTCCATCCTGTTTAAGATTATCTGTGTTTTTAGGGGGGGAAGATTGATTTCTGGGAGAAACTTTTGTTTTATTCTCTGTGACCTCAGGATTCAGATCGATTTATGATGTGTGACGTTAATTTACTCGCGGTTGGTGTATCTTTGTGAAATTATACAGAAGATAACGGAGACATCAAATAGAGGAGCGAGTTGTTATTTTCACCGTGGATTTTTAGATATTCCGGAAAATGGGTATATGCGATTTTACCGGCTTATTGAACAGTCAAAAATCGATCTGGTATCCATGGAGATGAGGGAAGCGCTGCACACCCTCTCCTTCTGCATGACCCATCCCACGTCAGTGCTTTTTTCCTCCCGCATATATGTTGTACTTAGAGAATAGTAATCCTGTAATGATCATGACTCTGAATTATTAATACGCTGACTCACCTCTTGAGAAAGCTCAAGGTCAGGGAAAGCCCCAGGGAGGAAGAGTTGATGGATAACTCCTCCTCCGTAATGATCGTATGTAATTAGGCTCTGTGGAATTTTATTTCAGCCTCCAGGGAACGTCGTGCTAGTTTTTCTCATTTTTCATTGAGTTGATTAATGGAATTGCCGAATTTTCATTCGTTTGCTCGTTTTTTTTTAGGAAAAGCTGGCTCCTTGAATATTTTATGGAATTTCTATTTTTAAGACGATGGGACAACTTGGAGTATTGAATGTTGGTTTGGAGATATGAGTGTGGGCGGCTATTGATTCACATTTTTTATTTATTAGAAGTTCAGGTTGTCATGTCTTGTGGTCGCGATTTCAGAGAATTTTACGAGTGGAAATACAGAATTTCAGGGACAAATTAATGCATGATGTAAATTTATGGGGAATTTGTTAGGAATTTGCAACCGTTTGCATTCATATTTACGAAATAAACTTCAATACACTCATCCTCTAATTAATTAATTAAAATTAATTAAGACTGATTGATGGGCAATTGATTAGAGTAAATAATGTGGTGTTCAAGTTTAATTTTTCATTCATTTTTAAAAAATTAGTTGTTTAATTTAATTTTATTCAAGTTAAATTTCTTATTAATTTTTTAAATTGGTTGTTTAATTTAATTTTAATTCAAGTTTCATTTTTAATTCTTTTTTTTAAATTAGTTTATTGTCGATTGACTAATTAAAATGTCTCGATGAAATTAAATGAAATGGCTGTGAATGAAGGATCTATTTTTTTTTTAGTTAGAGTGTATAATGAAAATTTGGATTTTCATTTCGCATTTCTCTGCTGCCACGAAATTCGGAAAGTCTCATTTATTCTTGGGCTTGTGGCCCTCGGATTTCCTTAACCCATGACCCACTCCCACGCGATCACGCGATCTTTAAGAATCTCTCCAGGAAATCCGTCTTACCCCTAGGCTAATTACCCTCCACGAATAGCCGCTATAAATATGCCTCACAGCACTTTCCTTTTCAGTACTTTTATTTTTCAGCGTTGAATTATTTAAATATTGAACCGCCAGTTTACGCATGCACATTCCCATGCCCAATCAAGCATGATTTTAGTTCTAGTCGTATACATCATCGCAATGGTAAGTCGCTGTTTACTCACGTACCGCAATTACAATGTGGAATTATTATTTCTTTCGGATTCCTGCAATCCCTAGGAAAATCTCTTAACTCTAGAAACTCCATTGATATTTTTATTAAAAAAATTTAAAAGACGCACTGAACATTTTTTTTAATTTCAGTCGCAAAGTCAATAATTCAAATTTTTCATTATGAGTGTCTGAATCCGATTTCAATTAAAAACAGTAAATAAATTTATTTTTTTTTGAAAAGTCAAGAAAATTCGTCCTTTTTTTAAATAAATGATCATGGATTTTTTAATGAGAGCTTGAATTTTCAGGTTCATCCCACATAAATTTTATGTCACTTTATCGTTGTTAAAAACTTCAAGATTTCTATTTGAAATTTCAATTGTAATTTCCCAATAGTGTATTTATTTATACAGGTAAATCCCATTAAAAAAGCATTTCAACGAGATTTTCCTGGAATTCCAATAGAACTTCACTAGAATTCCTAGAGCTGCTTTATAATTTCTTACAAAATATTTAATGAGAGCTTTCCTAGAAGCAAATAAAATGACATTTGTCTTTATATCATTATTAAAAAATGTTCTCCAAAAAATAATAAGTCTTGATTTCGAGCGATCAAATCCACCGACCGACTAATAAAAAAATGATAGCACCATTATTAATAATCTAATGAACCTCCAACAGGTTGAAGAGCAATCTAAAGGAGGGTGCATGCTGAGGGTGAAGAATCACCGAAAGTGCCGCCGGCAAAACTGGATAAATCGTTTGTTACCTATGCTTTGTAAGCCGATTTCCACACACACCGTAACCTTGAGCAATATCCAAGGGCTAAAGGGTTGGCCCCGTCGTTGGATCCACACGAGCAGCACAAGTTACATTTAGATCAGCCATGTCCGACAAAAACGATAACATTCTACTCTCCGAGTCGAAGTCAACGCATCCAGAAGACATCCACCAGAGGAACAACAACTGCCCGAATGGGACATCCGATTCCATCAGTAGATCCAACAACAACGATAGGCCCAAGCCACGAAAGGAGGGTCTCTACGCAAAAAAGGATAGCCCAAGGAAAGGACCAACATCGCCAGAGAGAAAGGAGGATGGCTCGAGCAAAAGCTCGGGAATCGGTCGGGACTCGACACTGGCCTTGAGTATAGATCCAACGAGTCTTGAGTCCCTTCCTCCAGACAAAAACGAGAGCGAATACGAGTCGTGGTTGACACTGGCGAGTCCTCCAGTGGAGCGACCCCAGGGAATTTACAATGGAAGACACGACAGGGACTCGATCGACTCCAGCACGATGGATGTTGTCTTCCAGAAGGATCTCAAGGATAAGGAGGAGAAGTCCAAGGTGCCAGATGGTGGATGGGGTTGGATGGTTGTCCTTGCATCTCTGGTGATCTCTATGATTGCCGATGGTGTATCCTTCAGCTTTGGTCTCCTTTACATCGAATTTCTCAATGCATTTGGCGAGTCCAAGGCGAAAACAGCCTGGATTGGTTCTCTCTTCATGGCTGTTCCTCTACTATCAGGACCTGTTATGTCCGCTCTGGTTGACAGATACGGTTGCAGAAGGATGACTATCCTCGGTGGACTAATTTCAGGTCTTGGGTTTGTTCTCAGCTGGCAGGCTAATTCCATTGAGGTAATGTATTTGACTTTTGGGCTGCTTGCTGGGCTGGGACTGGGTCTGTGCTACGTAACTGCGGTCGTCAGTATTGCATACTGGTTTGATAAAAAACGTACACTGGCTGTTGGCCTTGGGGCATGTGGCTCTGGAATTGGTACATTTGTTTACGCACCGATGACCACTTTCTTCATTGATGAGTATGGCTGGAGGGGCACTTGTTTGTTATTAGCGGGAACTTTCTTCAATCTTATTGTTTGTGGAACTGTTATGCGGGATCCTGAGTGGTGGCTCATCGAGCAGAGCAAGGAGAAGGGATTTGGAACTCCAAGGAAGAGTCTTGCTAGGTCTGAAGGGGGTAGGTCATACTCTGCTATCAGTACTGAGGACTTTCCTGGTGTTGAGGAGCTTCGGAGGCTGCTCAAGAGTGGAAAGGCTCCTGAGTATTTACTTCAGAGCTTGAGGACCAGCACTGAGGTACCTGCTGCCAATCAACAACCTGGAGTCGGCTTCAGGAGTGTTGTTAATCTTCCCACTTTTGTTAAGCAGAGCGAAAAGGTAGGCGAATCTGGAGAGAGAAAATGGTTTTCCATTTATGATTTATTTTCAGGGATCAATGGTTTTAGACCACTCAAGGATGGGCGAGATGATGCACGATATCGATCATTCATTTTTTCAAAATTAAATCTTCTCATAACCCAAGGGTTTATTTTCTGTAGAGTCATCTCATATGGGGGACCAGCAGAATTATCACTCTCAGAGGAATATGAGAATAAAGAAAAATTTTGAGAATGAGATTCCAGTCTGTGAAAATAAAGTCATTGTCTAATTTTTTACTAAAATAAAAAAATTAAGAAGAAAAAGGAGAAATTAAAACTGAAAAATATTCTCAAGTAGTCAATGCCCAAATCTCATTTCTCACATTTAATAAAAATTTGGAAAAACCGAATGACATCCATGTTTCAGGTACCTCTGGAGGTACTGGAGTCACTCTCGGGTAACTCGAGACTCTACAACGTCATCCTCGAGAATTACCCTAGTCTTCTGCTGTGCAGAAGTCTCTCAGATAAGAAACTCGATGATCAAACGACTGATGCCAATAAGACTGGAGTTACCATGTCCATGAGGTTACACAATTGGTCTGATATCCGCATCCCTTTTTATTTTTACTTTTATTATTATTTGTGCGTTATTCCATGCACGTGTAGACTGCACGGAGAGAAATTCTGTAGAAAAACTCCATTGGTGGTAGAGATACGAATAAAATAAAAATCTATCAACATTTATAGTTGTGGGATGAGGCTTGGAATTTCAAATTAATGAGATGAAAGTTCATGGACTGTTTAATGAATTTTTTAAGACCACTGGAATTTTTGTATAAATAAATTTTCTCCGGGTGATGATAAGAATTAAAGAGAATTATTTCTTCTGGTTTTAACGGAATTTTTTATATTTCAGGATTAAACAAGCGACTGATAAGTCACCACCTCAGCCAGTGGTTACGAAAGAGCTGAGGGAATCTCGGCCAGGGTCCACTCATGCCTCCACGAGGGTTCTGGCCCAGAGGAGAATGTCCAAGAAGGATCTGGAACTGGCCAACCCACTGTTGGCGAAGGAATTGGCACAAGCTGTAAAAAAATATTATCATCATTCCATCTGAGTACTCAGTTCAAGGAAAATTACGATTTTTGCATTTTTGATTGGAATTTATTTCTAAATACAACGGGTACAGCGAGAAAATATTTGGACCGAAACTATAATTAAATAATTATGGAAAGCCCGCACTTTATCTATCTACCTGTCATCTTTGGTTTGAATTTTATCCTGTTACAATTCTTTAAAATTCGAACCAATCATTTCGTTCAATACAGTACATGCAGGACTTTAATTAATTAGTAATTTATAGAGAGAATTCATTGCGTCTTTTTCTTGGCACTGTGGGGACAATTGAAAAATATCCGACTGAAAATTATGGAATTAAATTGGCAGATAGCAGAGGCGGAAAAAACGAAGAGCAATTCGAAGCACCATCTTCCTGGGTTCGGTGGAGGTGTCGTGAGAACTGATTCCCTTCCCTGGCTCAGACGACAGTTCAATACGAATACTCATTACTTCAAGGACATACGAGTCCACAGGAATTCGCTGATGTACCGAGGGGCTGTGATGAACCTCCACAAGTACAGGCTGAGAGCCAGCAGCTGTCCCAATATCTACAGGAACAGTATGACGACCTTGGCCAAGGAGAACGAAGAAGTAACACGCATGAAAAAAATTCATTAAAAAATCTAGCCCTTTCATCAAAAAACCCTATTGAATCTCGAACAAAACCTCATATAACTTAATTAACAGTTCTATTAGAATTTCAACAATTCTCTTTTCTTTGGAATTAGCTTTATAAAAAATTATGTAATTTTATCATGTCATTATGTCAAGACGTATTGTTTGATAGAAAAAATTGATAGATTTTCAATTTTCTACTGAAATTCTTGGGGATAAATTATCTGTTTTATTCCCTGTCTTTATTTATTTACAGTAATGAAATTGAATCAAAAAGCTTGGAAATATTATACCCAACAATCTTTTACCGAAAAAACCTCAACAGAATAACTTTTTCGGGAAATGTCGATTTTTAGAGAAATTCATTAGAATTTTTTGTAGACAACGCAAGATTTTTCAGCGAAATTATTTCATACGTGAATAGATCCATGAATTAATAGAATAATAGATCCCATTAAAACCGGAATATTTTCCCTTGCAGAAGTGGTACAGCGAGCTGGTGGATCTGCTGAAGGGCATGATGGATTTTTCGATGTTCCTGGAGCTCCACTTCTTACTCCTCTCGTTATCAACGATTCTCTTGTTTACGTGGTTTATCGTGCCTTATTTTTACCTCGCTGAGCATCTCACGAGAAATGGATACTCAGAGGCTGATGGTGCTCGACTACTTAGTATTATTGGAATTACCAATACTATAGGGATGGTAAGGAGAGAGTCGGATAGAGTTGAGAGGAGTTACTAATCCAAAATATTGCCACTCCGTGTACTTTTAATTTCAGATTGGTCTAGGCTGGGCAGGTGACCAGCCTTGGATGAACGTCAGCAAGACCTACACTTTTTGTCTGATAGCCTGTGGAATTGCTACGATATTAATGTCGGTATTCACTCACCACTACACCCTCCTCATGATAACAACCGCCTTCTTCGGTTTGTTCTTCGCCAGCAACTTCAGCTTCACTCCGGTGATCCTCGTGGAGCTCATACCCCTAGAAAGATTCACCACAGCCTATGGATTGAGTCTTCTCTGTCAGGGAATCGGTAATTTAATTGGTCCTCCTCTGGCTGGTCTCATGTTCGATATCACCCAGTCCTGGGAGCTGTCGTTCCTTCTAGCTGGGGGATGGATCATCGTGTCTGGTCTTCTCATGGGGATGATACCCTGCACGAAGAATAGAAAATTGTGGGGCAGTGGCCCCATGGAGATGGATAAAATCGGGGAAAGGGAGTGCGATACTTAGACCGATAATTCAGTTGTTGATTTTTTATTTACTAATACTCGTTTATTTTAAGGATATCCAAGTGCACACGTCAATAAAATCAATAGGAAGCACTTGCACTTTCTTTATTTAAAGTTCAATTGAATTTTTTTATTAGAATTTTAAATAGTAAATTTTTTGTTTTTGCCGTTGTAATGTCATTTTTTCTCATGGTACAATTCAAGAAAAGAACTTGTTATACTATTTATTGATAAATGATTAAAAAGAGATTATTGTTGAGTTTCATTTTTTCTTGGGAAATCAATAGTGATGATTGATGATGATTAAAATAAAGAAATAGAGAAATAACATGAAAACAACTGGAGTCCTTGGATATCCTGGAGCATTATTTGTTGATGGAAGAAGTTAATTTTATCTTCTTCTAGTGATATCAAAGTTATATTCCTACTTTTCATTCATCAAAAAGAATGAATAGTGATTGTAATGTATTTAAAGAATTGAAGATGAGAATTATTGTTGATTTACTGCCATTCAAATGCCTTGAGTAACTCTTATTTTATTACAGTGTTATAAATAGAACCTTCCACCTGAGGGATTGTAAACTACTGAATCTGTACAGCGAATATTGAATTAGGTCCACTGTATAATAAACAGCTTGAATTATAAGTGGATTTGTATTACACGTGATAGTCTCATAATAACGAATAATAATTAATGAATAACAATGATTAATCGATAGCTTTTTGTGGAGACTCCTGGATTTTTTTGTTGTTTAATGACCTGGGGATGTGGTGGGACTCAGGGGTCCTGGACTAGAGGTTCTGCTCGATGGGGCGGAAACACCTAGAGTTCTCGCCAGTTTTTCGACACTCGTGGGAAATGTTCTGGTGATCGTCGCGTGCTGAGGGCTCATCAACGCATCCCCCATCACTCCTAATCGAAATCCAGTGCCATATCGATGGAGAGTTATCGATAGATCTGCAGTACGGGAATTTCGATAATTACTTTAACTTGCTAATTATTCTAATTTGTTTCAACAACTGTCGTTCTGCTAACGTGAAAAAAATAAAAACCTATGGCCTCTTTTTTAAAAAATTATCTCTGTTATTTTTTCATCCGAATTTTGTTGCAACTCTCTTGAAGTTTCATTTGCAAAATCAAAAATTTTTATAGAATCTTCATAAATAAACGATAAAAAGACGAACGGAAAATTAAATATATATTTATAAGAGATAATATTTATATATTATAAAAAGATTTATATATATATATATATATATATATAAAAGATAAAATTCTAACGGAACTAGAATTGCAGTATATAGAATTATGTTTTGATTATATAGAATAGATTTTTATTCAGGTGTTAGTAATTGAATATTTAAATATTTAAAGAGTGCTCACTGCAATTTCCTTGGGGTGGCGACCAGTAGACTGCAGTCTCAACCCCGTCAATTCGTAAATCACCATCAACATGTGTCAAACTGAGGGAGTATCTCCTCGTGAGATGATTCAATATAATTTTTATTAAAATTGATGGGAGGAATGACGTAAGGATCTGTCTGAAATTTTCTCTAGATGTTATTGCGTATATCGCTTTCTGTTTCCCCCTGGCTTCCACCACATTCTTCTTGATTACCTGGACGGAATAAATATCGCAATTTTCCAGGTATCAATTTAAAATTCCTCCCAACGTGTCAAATTCAAATTCCAGTGGTACGAGTATAAAATTAATTTACAGGAGTGGGTGCATAAAAATTCATAGAAACTACCTTCTAAGAAATTCAATTGCATTTTTATTAGACTCGATTTTGAGATTTTTATTTTTCTATAGAAATCCTTCGGCGTTTTTTTTTCTTTTTCATAAGATAATCCACGAAAAAATATGCATTAAAATCATGATCGACAATTTGAATATTGAAAATAGAATTGGTGAAAAAAATATAATGTTCTAAAACAATTTCAATCTCCAGTAAAATTTCTTAGAAAGAGCGTTTGATTTTCAGTAATTTATTTGATACGTAAGAAAATGGACTAATAGAATGAATTCAATTACCTCTAAAATCTCGACGAGGTCATTGTCAAAATGCGGTGTCCTGGTGGGAAGTGAAAGACAGAGAATTCCTTGGACCTCGCGATTTTTAATGAATAAAGATCTGTGATTAACATATCGCGCAGTTGCGAGCACCTGTCGAGGAATAATTTGTCCGGATTGTTTGAAGTATACCTTGAGAGAGTCAACAATTGCAGTGAGGAGGATATCGACGTGAGAAGCACCAGTGACACTCGAAATCCGGTGGAGAATGTCGAGGTCGACTTGGTCCGACCAGGCGATGACTTTTCTGCCGCAAGGTGAAATGGTCTGGAGTTGATTAGACTGGACGTTTTTTGAAAACATCTCGTTGAGAATTGATCTGGCTGCACCAGAAACGATCTGCAGGATTGACCAGACCTCCAGGAGGGACTGGAATATCAGGGGAAGGTAGCAGGAGAGGACTGAGGTCAGGGTGTCCGGGTAACAGTGTTTTTGGCGTGAGTGCAGGGCTCTGAGCTCACGGTACACTAGAATCGGGGATTTTATCGTTGAGATTATTGTGAAGTACCAGAGCCAATGGATAATCGACGTGACGTTCTGGATTGGGTCCAGGGACTTCCAAAGGGCCTGCCAGATCGTCGAGAGATTGAAATTTCGTTTCTGTGCCTCACAGTGCAGTATCGAAGCTCTTGATTTTATTTTCCTTGCGTCATTCCTGAGGAGAAATTCATCTCAATTAGTCTCTACACTGTTAAAAAACTATATTTGAAATTCTTAACAAGGATAAGGTGACAAGAAATTTCTGTAGAATTCCCCGTTGACACTCCAGTCAATTTCTTGAATATTCTGGTAATTTTTCATTTTCAGATGCATATGGAATTAAAAATTCGTGGAAATGTTAAAAATTCTATCGAAAATTCAATTGTAATAATCAAATAAATTGCCATTAAATATGAGAAGCCCAATTTTTTACAAATGTGAAGGGAAATGAAAAATTTAACAATTGTTCTTAATTGAAATTGAATCTAAACTCGCATAATTGAAAATTCAAGTGAGTTTGTAACTGACATTTCAAGGAATTTCTAACAGCGTATTACAGACCAATTTTTTAATCCGCTGGAATACTCCATTATTTGTTGTAAAATCGGTTAAAATTTATTTTCTTGTAACGTATTATTATTTTAGCGATGTGCTTAAACAATCGTTTCAATCTATGAAATGACGTTTCTCCTATCGAAATTCTCTGTTGATCGAAGTTTGAATTTGAGTTTGAGTATAAATTATTATTGCAAAATAGATGAATTAGAAATGAATAAATAACGCTCACCGTTTTGATATTTTGCATGTAGCCACGAGCACGATAATTCCAATCTTGCAACACTGAAATAAACCGATGTGGTTTTTAAGAATCTCTGGTCGCTCCATAGGATCATTATTGCACAGGAATTCGTTCCAATTGTTGCTGAAGCTCTCCGTGAGTTTCTGATGGAGTTTTGGTAGAGCTGAGGGCTTGGCGTAGAGATTGATGAAGGGAGATTCACTTTCCTGGGAATTCCAGGTGTCGGAGGAGTATTGGAGGGGTAGAAAATCAGCTAGTGTGAGGTGCTCTTGTCTCAGGAGGAGGTGGTGAGCACGTACCAAGTAGATTTGGCTCTCTTCACCTTTCGAGGAACAGCTGATCAGGTGAATCTGCCACGGGGGCAGCCCCAGGGGGAGGAATTTCGATGTCACTTCGCTCACGTACTCCTGATCGCGTTTGGAATAGTAAATTATAAATTATTTCAATCATTAATAATATCACAAACAGAAATTAATGATTTTATTTTCAATTTCTGTTCCTGATGCACAAGGAAGAACAACAGGAATACTCTTTGAGAAGACTTTCAAATTTTAACTTTTAGATATTAATTCAGAGAAGTTAATCCAATAATTTAATGACAACGTAGAGGAAAAAGATAGTAGGAAAATCCAGGGCTTTCTATAAAAAATTTTACTGAATTTCTGTTTCAAGTTTATTGAATTTTTTTGGGAAAAATGCGAAACCTTTCCTGGAAGATTGATATTTTATTTTTAATTATTTTAGATGGAATAGTTTATTATTACATTCACCTGAATATTGGTATCAGTTAGCGGTCGTCCCCGGAAGAAAGTGGGTGCATCAATCAAGTGATTGTCCAAGGAGAAGTCGTCATGGTAGCGCCAGGCATATAAACCATATTTACTACTCAATTTCGATCCCAGTGCTGTTTTCTTTGATACCAAATAATTCAGATGACTTCGCAACTCTTCATCGAGGATCTTACCGCCCTGTACTAACAGAGTACAAATTCCCTGAAGAGAATTATTAAAGTGTGAAGGAACCAAATGATATTGAATTTTATAGCGAATAATAAAGTGAGATTAGACGGATTTTAATTTCGGTAAATATCGATTGATCCATCAATTCATCAAAAAACCATTCACGTTAACTGTTTTGTTAAAAAGTTCAAGATAAGAAAACCTTGTTTATCACGAATTTAATCAGATACGAGAAAGTTTTTCGATATTTCTGCGACGGTTTCAAGGCTTGACTTATCTCACTTCACCAGTTCAGTGCTGCATTATGAATATTTAAGTTAATGAAATTAATGATAAATATAGCTTTATGTATTTGTGTTTATATATTTCTGTTCTAGCGATAAAATGAAAAACTCTCACTTGATTTTTTCCATTATCTAAAATACTTTCGATGCTATTTTTCTCCACAATAATGTGATTTGGGTACTTCCATTTGATAAAACGTATCCAACATCGGCGAAATGATTGAATAACTGCAAATAAATCGATCGTTATCTATTGGCTGAGTGTTTTCCATCAGAAAATAAAATTCTGCGGAGAGAGAAAATTCACCAGCGTAATTGACGATGAAAATAGGTGCAAAAACTATTGCAATTCCAATGGTGAGAATAATATCTGAAATAAAATGAATGTGAAATAGATTGAAAATCCAGAAGGGAGAGAGTCCACCCATTGTATCACAAAAAATCCATTTATTGTTCAATCACTTTCACCGTTGGCAAAAATTTTTTACATCAGTACATTTTACAACAAAATTCATTCAACAAATTACGTAATTGTCTGGATGAGCGTTGTGGAAGAACTGAGCGCTGGCATTTGTTGATTATAAAGCATTGAGCTATGACTTATGACCCTGCAATAAATATCTATTGACTTGAGCATGAGATACACATGACGAATGCTCAGTTGCTCAAATTGTTTCATACAACGTACATCCCCACTACGTCTCACTCTTTCTTTGTTTCGCCATATCGCTTGACGAAATTTCGAACTTGGGACTTTGAAATTTTTTCCCTCTAATTTTTAAAATATATTCTTAATCTTACAGGGGAACTCTATCCGGTAACTCCTCCTTGGAGGTTTTCATTGGTCTAATTTCAATAAATTATATCATCAAACGATAAAGATTACACTAAATTATTTAGCTATTCAGCGTGACGACTGAGTTAATATAAACAATTGCTGAAATAAGGTTTTTTAATATGTTACAGTAAGTTTTTGATTGTCCAGGGAACATTGTTTAGAATTCAGTTATAACACAGAAAGAAAAAGTTTCTGGATGTTAGAGAAAAATTTTTTGATTGGCGGACGATCAAAATGTAATTTAATCACTTTCTTTAATTATCTGTACCTGGGGTTGCTATTGTTCACATCAACTAAAAAACTAGAGTTAAAATTAAACTGTTTGGAATTTCAAAAAATCTTTTATCGTAAATGCAAAATTTTTGTATTTTTTAAGAGTCTTGGTATTTTGGTTATTTTTGGAGGATTTTGAACTTTTCCAGACATTTTGGAAAAGAATTCTTGGAAAATTAGAAAATTTGAGGTAAAAACTGGAGTGAAATGTGAAATGAAAAAGTGAATTTCAGGGAATTCTGAGTCGTCTGCGCCTCATGTGATAATTTTTCAATATTAATTTTGTCAAGAAACTGAAGAATTGAAAATGTTTGAGTTAAAAAAATTTCTACCATCAAGAACCTTTTTCTCCCAACCAACGATCTCTAAATATACATGACCATTCGGGTGAGAACGTCGGTAAGGATATCTACATCAAATGAGTCCTGCAATAATTATTGAGCAATGAAGATTAGAAATACTGATGAAGTCAATATTGGCAATGTTTGTACTTATGAAATTCTCTCTAAAGGATGATACTCTAAAGACATGATATGATAATACTGTTTAGAATCTTCTGGCGGGCTGACTATATTTCTCTTGCGAAATAATTTTATTATGGAATGGTAAACTGGAATAAGAATTTTTTATCGACCCTAGTTTTCAGCAAATATCTCGGGACTGGCTGAAGAGGACCTTTAGAATTCAGAAGAGAATTCAGAAAGAAACTGAAACAAGATAGTGATGATGAAATCAAAATAATCCGAAGGAAACTGAAAGAAGATAGTGATGATGAAATCAAAATAATCAGAAAAAAGCTGAAAGAAGATAATGATGATGAAATAAAAAAACTCAGAAGAAAGATGAAAGAAGATAATGATGATGAAATCAAAATAATCAGAAGAAAGCTGAAAGAAGATAGTGATGATGAAATCAAAATAATCAGAAGAGAGCTGAAAGAAGATAGTGATGATGAAATCAAAAAAATCAGAAGAAAGCTGAAAGAAGATAGTGATGATGAAATAAAAAAAAATCAGAAGGAAACTGAAAGAAGATAGTGTTAATGAAATCAAAATAATC
>NW_011887769.1:1089183-1138349 GCF_000806365.1 Fopius arisanus | reverse complement strand
TAGTGTTAATGAAATCAAAATAATCAGAAGAAAGCTGAAAGAAGATAGTGATGATGAAATAAAAAAAATCAGAAGGAAACTGAAAGAAGATAGTGATAATGAAATCAAAATAATCAAAAGGAAACTGAAAGAAGATAGGAATTTTTCATATAGATAGCTTTTCTGTACTTATCTGCCTCTAAAAAACCTATAAATAAAAGTATTCCTATCTTTTTTGAATTCTAAGATATTACCTAGAGACTGGCATCGAAAAAACACTTAACCGGTTTACCTCTTCATTAGGGAATTAATTGAATATAAAATGGTGGGCTAATGACCATGGCCGAGTGATTAAAGTCAGACTGTCAGACTGGCGTGTGGAAAATCGCGAGTCCGATGCCCGCGGGTACAAAATTCTGGCGTTTTTAATTTCTCGGTCTCACTGTCGAGCGAGTTTCGCAAAAAAGACTATTTTTCCTGGGTCCAGACGAATGCCGGTACAAGGAGATTGGGACCATTGGGACTCGTAAAGACCCGAAAATGTATACGATTGAATGAACATTTTTTATAAAATGATGGGTTTAGAAAAATTTTCCAGAGCGGCTGTAAATTTTCGGACAAAATTCACTAGCCACTGTGGCATATGGCACATTACTAGGGGGTGAGATGACTTCTGAACCACTGAGTTTGTTCCACACGTGAATCGCTAGGGCTCGATTGATTATAGTCATTGTCGTGTTTTTCTCGTTCTCGTCGAAATATAGTTTCCATTTTTTATAGTGGATGGGGTAGAACGATGAGGGTGGATATACTGTGAAGCCACGACATCGTTTAGTCGTCATATCACGGGCCTGTGGGGGAAACATATTAATGAGTCTAAAAAATTTATTCGGATACGGTATTCATTTTATCATGAGGGCATTACGTTACAGTAATAAATCTGGACGAATTGCCTAATAAAAACCGTTTATTTCCTACTAATT
Source organism: Fopius arisanus (assembly GCF_000806365.1). NCBI lineage: Eukaryota > Metazoa > Arthropoda > Insecta > Hymenoptera > Braconidae > Fopius > Fopius arisanus. The sequence goes on along the minus strand of NW_011887769.1, from coordinate 1,137,387 downwards.
AACAATAATTTAAAGATCCTACTCGTGAATTTTTTAATGAAAAGTGGAAAATTAAAATGGAGTCGATTTTTTCTTCAGTTGAGTTTTCGACTTTTTGAAAATACGGGATAGATAATAAAATTTTTCAAAAGTTTTCAATAAATCTCAGAAAAATAGAACAAATAAAAAAATACCAGTAGAACATCCTAAAATGCATTTTAATGCATTTGATACGTTTAATTTCTTCGTTGTTGAATTCAACATCTGTCGTAGTAAGAGACTTGGGTAATTTAGTCGCAGGGGGTATTCCCACCTGGACAGGATCAATTATTCTGCATGATCGTTCAACTCACGTATTTAGTGGCGCACAATTTCTGAAGAGTCCTTGTAATGACACCTGGACCGTTATTACCCCAGACATCGCCCCGAAAATTTTTCTTCAAATCTCGCAAGCAAGCATCAGCGATTCTTCGGCCTAAACCACTCATTCCGAACCCAAGAACACCAGCAGCCACGTCCTCCCAATCCTCTGCCCCCGCGAAATTCGTCAGTTTCTCCAATGACCTGTCAATTTTTTTTTCACGATATTTTTATTACTGGGAAACAATCAAATTTTGGACATAATTCGCCATTATTATTGAAGAATTTATAAAAATTTGCATGATCAACAGAATTAAATTCGAGTATCGTTTTCCTTAATTTCTTTGATTATAATTTCAAATCGTGTAAAATAGAAAAAGAGAATTGATTTTTATTGAATTTAGTTAAGAAAATGGTATTTCACATTTTTGTGCATACGCTATCAATAGATAAATACAGAGTCAAATTTTTTCATTTCAGGCGAAATGAAATCGTTAGTAACTGTCCAAAGCAGTTACTGAAGAGATGAACAAATTCATTAGAAAATCAGCGACGCTGAAATTAAAGGGTTAACGGAATGACTAAATTAATTACTTGAGTCTTCAAAAGATTTACTTGAATGGCACAAAAGATGGGATTTTCCAAGTAGCACTAATAATTTTCTAAATGAATTTCCGCTCATTATTACTGTCTTAAATTTTTTTCTTAATTACCTATGCACTCATTATTATTCGACTTTCGATAATAAATAAATAAACAGTCTCGATTTCGCTAATTGATTTGATTATTTTATCACTAAAAAGATATTACTTTTTATAATATACAGTGAAACAATTTTCTGTGAGAGAACTTTTATTAAAAATTGATAATCTGAATGAAAAAGCGTACAATGAGCTGGGAAAACAGATCTATTATCTTTCGATCGGAAAAACAGGATATCGATTTCTAGTAAATGGACTCTTCCGGGGAAATAGGATTTTTTATTATTTTTTTCATAAACTACGAGTATAGTATTGTTAAAATCAATACTACATACGTTGGTCATGAATTCTTCATTGTTGTTCGTACGGCTCTAGGTAAGGAATGTTACAAGTGCAAGAAATTCCGTTTCCTTTGTTTGCTTCAATCAATAAAAATTATCCCAATGAATAATTATTTCAATTAGAGTCCGGAATTTATATGAAATTTTTGAGTGTCAATGCCTTCGTTGTTCGACAATTTGCGCGCGTTTTTCTTAGCTCTGTACTAGAATTATTCAGTATCAAGGGCACTAATGCTTTAAAATTATCTGATTAATTTTTCAAGCACGAGTGCTACTCGATGGATTATTTTTCCACTCAGATTTCGATTAAACAGAATGCAATGAATTACATCCAGAGAAATTTTCAGAATTATGTAAAGGACTAGAAAACTCTGAAAGATTAATTTGGTGATTAAAGTAGAATAATTTAATAAAAACTTTATGGACAATTAAAAAATTTTATTTTTTAGAGGAATTACTCATTTTGTAATTATGTTTCGAGTACCCCAGTTTTTGTCAATCCATTTATCACACTGAGTATTTATTCCGAAATGCGTTGATAAGTAACGGTTCAAAAGTAACTAGTGAATTTCCGTCGGCAATTATTCCAAAATTCCCGAAATGAAACAGCTGATTCCACTGCACAGACTTGTTATTTATTATTTATTTATTATTATTGTCTATGAGTTAGGGTGATGCCCTCATCTCCGAAACAGGACGTTTCGTGAAAAAATATATTGTTGAATGCCTTCGGAGAATTTTTCTTTACATCGACGGAACTAGTGAATTTCCATCGGCAATTATTCAAAAATTCCCGGCATAAAACTGTGTAACAGTCTCTAATACTGCGCTCTGATCCAAAAAATGATCTCTAAAATAAAAATTTTTTTTTAGAAGGAAAACTACGTACGTTGTGACGACAACATCCAGATCGAGGTAAATTCCTCCGAATTTCCAGAGAGTCAGATACCGGAGAATATCAGACATGTGACTCCTCGGCCACTTGCTGGTCCTGAGAATTCCTGAGGCCCACCATTCCTCCAGGGGTGTATTTTTCACGTATTCCTCCATAAAAATCCTTCTGATCTTCACGTTTTTGTAGGCCGACAATGCCTCGACGATTTCCTTTGTTACCACCGAAAAATTCGAGTGACTGAGCACCAATAAGTAAACTTGCATTGTTGGATTCATCCTCGCCGCTGATTCCACTGCACAGGCTTGTCTAGGAGTTAGGGTGATGCCCTCATCTCCGAAACAGGATGTTTCGTGAAAAAATATATTGTTGGATGCCCTCGGAGAATTTTTATCCTCTGGAAAATCATTCACATCTGTTGATCAATCCGTAAACCACAATGTTCATTTATTAAAATATCATAAATATACTACAAAATATATTATTTAAACTATTATAATATTAAAATATTGATTTTAGAGACAAATCGCTTTCCCCTGTATCCCGAATTGCTTTTTTTGGTTCAAATATTTCTGAACGATTGCAGTTCAATTTATTAATAATTCCATTTATTAAAAAACAAAATGTTGAAACCATTTTTAATGCATTTTGGACTCATTTAGTATTTTCAATCATACGTACAACATTCCCAGTCATTATGACAGAAATAGAACCACTCGCAAAAGAAAATACGATTCAAATATAAAATTTACGGTTTGAATATTTTTCCTTCAACTTCTTCGTTATTCTTTCCTTGTGTTGACACTCGCTAAAAATAATAATTTATAATTGCTCTGGGTTCCACGACCCCTTCCCCCGTGGCAAAAATATATATCCAGAAATATTTGCTAATTATACCCACAAATATGTCGCACACATTTAAAAAAAAATCATTATCCGAGATATATTCTGGAAATGTCTCGCCGGCTAGATCACAGATAAATTCAAAATGTAAATTGAATATATTTACGATATAATTTTGGCAAAAAACTATATCTCAATTATAATTCTGGGATTATATATTTTTCTTGTCCTGCCCTAGCAAAAAAATGATATATGAAACTATTAATTCATTTGCTGGTAAAAAAAAAACGTAAGGATTTGGAAAAAATGGAGATACCTGTTGTGAGAATAACTTCGAGTGATCCCGGCGCTGATGTTTCAACATAACAACTTATATCCTCAGGAGGATTAACAAAAAAGGGTATGACCCTCTGCATGAGTTCGTGATTGCTGCTCAATACAACAATGCAGAGTAAAGTTCCCAAGCAGCATCCCAGCAGCACCTTCTTCCTCATCTTCCTGGAGATGGTGGAGGCTCCACCTCTCAATGATATGAAAAAATCAATCTTCTGGACACCTTCCAACATCTTTCAAGACACCTTCCAACCACCGAGGGATATGTTTTATGTCATGGATTCACTTTGAATACCTCGATATCATCCTGGAAAATTCTCATGATTCGCTCAAATGCGTATTGGCAACGGAGAACAGCCCTTGACATGTCGAGGCCACGATTTATCGAAAACTCTTGACTTCATAATGTAATACTTATTTTTGCACACTAGTTTAACGATTTAACAAGAACCTTTATGTCTACATTATTCGGTATGAACTGGTTTTAACGTCTCACACTTATTCCCACGTTTTATTGATCTCACTTTGCAGCCCCTTGCATTATCGAGACGTTTGAAATATCTGTACTCGTCTCATCCAAAAATTAGTTTATCAGGGGATGAATTAATGAGATCATCAAATATTTCATCAAACATGCTGGTTTCATTTGTATAGATGGAAAGGAAATCCTCGAAGCCCGTCTCAGCTGTATGTCTGATCGCTATTCTTTACATACTGACGGTACCTCCATGTAAATACATGACCCTCTTCTTACAGACGAGGGGAAAAATGCGCATGAGTGGGGACCCATCCGGGGGTTCTAACCGAATTGTTTATTTTTTTTATGGAGCGGAAGGGTGGGTAAACACTAGGAGTATCGCGAAATTACGCGAAATTACGCGAATTTACGCGAATTTACGCGGCACATCTTTTTAACTAAAAATCAATAATAAATTGAAAAATTTTTTAGATGCATTAGGCGAGTTGTTCTGTTCTGTTAATGGAATAGGTGTGTATTTGGATAAGTTTAATTATATATGAGTCCAATATATTTTATATTGCGGTATCGATTCTTTATTGGAGATCAGAGAATCTCGTAGATATTAATTTTTCATTGATATTATATTGGAAATTGAATATAACACGTTTTAGTATAAAATATGATAGATTTATAAATTAAGCCATTTGTTTAGGAGATTTCATTACATTCTAATTTTTTTATCAGTATGATAATGAAAACTCGGGAAAATACTGAAAGCTCAAGTATTTCGTAATTTTCGAAATTGTTGGAAATTCATTTGAAAAATTAATTTTTAATTAATTTAATTTTTAACAAATTCCGGTAAAATACAGGATTATTTATGAAAACTGGCACTGAATGTCTGTTTTGTATTTTTGGTCTAATAAATTAATGAGTGGCAGAGAAATTAGTTGAATTTTATGAATCACTTACATTTATTCAAGGGAGTAGAAAGTGGAGAGAAATTTGCAAATTAATTATTTTATATGAAACGGACTGGATAAGTCAGATGGAGAAATAAAAATCTCCGCACTGCGCATCCAGTAGCGAAAAAAACCAGATGGCCGTCTAGTAACTACAAGGTCTAACTGAACAATTATCAATTAAATTGGACCGTCAACACGATATGATTACATCCGGTGACGCAGTGGTGTGCCTATAATTTATAAAGATAATACCACGAAATATTTAAAGGGGCTGCTACCATTGTTTAAAGCCTCAGGTTTACTTTTCGCATGAATCTATTAGTATGCAATAGAAAACCAGGCACATAGAAAGAATAACGAAATTTTTTTGCAAAAATCAAAGTTCGAAATTTTTTGCGCATGGCATGTGCCAAGTTAGGGTTCGAATAAATTTATGATTAATTAGTGGTTTTTGAGTTTAAATTTCGTATTGTTGCGTTAGGGGAGAAAATACTCAAATGAAAGGACAATATATTTTTCTTTGAATGAGTTTTCTAAATCTACGCACGCAGAAAGTACACGACGAGAAAAGTGCAATAAAAATTACTCGAAGAGATGAGTAAAATTTACGGAATGTTATTTGAAAATTCTTGAACATAATGATTCGTGAAATCTCCGATAGATTTTACCAAAGAGGATTGACTGAAGTAGAGGCTCAGTTCTGGAGGTTTGAGTGATCCCACCGGCATCGTAGTACTGCACCCCAAGAGACGGATGGCGCCACACGCAATGGGGGTGTCGTTACGATGGTATTCACTGAAATTGAAAAATGAAAAATTTTCAAAAAAGTATCAGAGGAGCATAAAAATGGAGGAGGTATTCACTGAAATTTGAAATTTTTCGAAAAGTATCAGGGGAACATGAAAATCGAGAAGATATTCACTGAAATGGAAAAATTCGAAAGTTTCAAAAAAGTATCAAGGGAGCATGAAAATCGAGGAGGTATTCACTGAAATTTGAAAAATGCGAAATTTTCAAAAAAGTATCAGGGGAGCATGAAGATCGAGGAGGTATTCACTGAAATAGAAAAATTCGAAATTTTTAAAACAGTATCAGGGGCACATGAGGATCGAGGAGGTATTCACTGAAATTCAAAAATTGGAAATTTTCGAAAAAGTATCAGCGGTGCATGACAATCGAGGAGGTATTCACTGAAATTGACAAATACAAAATTTTCAAAAAAAAATCAGGAGAATGTGAGGATCGAGGAGGTATTCACTGAAATTTAAAAAATGTAAATTTTCAGAAAAGTATCAGGGGAATATGACAATCGTGGAGGTATTCACAGAAATTGAAAAATTCCGAATTTTCAAAAATGTGTCAGTGGAGCGGAAAATAATATTCACCGCGTCGGCTGGTCCCACTGACAGCTCGGGGCCTGCTACTGACGCAGTTACCGAGTCGGCTGACGGGTAGAGACCCCACCATTGGATGCGGCCCCCTCTCTCTCTTGGGGTGAGGTGGGGCAGAATGCCGGTGGGGTCACTCAAACTCCCACTGAGTGGCTCAGTTCTGCGCAAGTACCTCACCCCAAGAGAAAGTGGGGGCCGCACCTAATGGTGGGGGTTCTACCCGTCAGCCGACTCGCTAACTGCCTTACTGCCTCAGTAGCAGTCTCGCTGTCAGAGGGACTGGTCGATAGGGTGAATTTTAAGTTCTGCGTTACGAAATTGGCATTAACTGAAATTTAAAAATTTTATGGAGTCACTTAAATTTTTTGCCCCTTTGTGACCCTTAACCAAATCCACTTAATCCTTAATCAGCGGGTTAATTGGACTTGGTTAAGGGTTACATGGGGGCAAAAAATTTAAGTGACTCCATAAAATTTTCAATTTCAGTGAATACCAATTTCGTAATGCAGAAAATAACATTCACCCCGTTGACTGGTCCCTCTGACAGCTCGACTGCTATTGAGGCAGTTACCGAGTTGGCTTACGGGTAGACACCCCCATTGCATGTAGCGCCCTCCCTCTCTTGGGGTGCAGTACTGCCATGCCGCTGGGGTCACTCCAACCCTCAGAATTGAGCCTCTACTTTAGTCAATCCTCTTTGGATTTTACAGTCGCCAGAGAAATTACGCCACTTTTTCGTATTTTTTTAGTGACAGGCCTAAAAATTGAGTGAATATTTCAGATTTTTCTCCTATAATCTAATATAAATTGACGTAAAACAATTTTTTTTTGCGGTTTACGTGAGATTTTCGTTAAAGATTTATTATCTTCGGAATTCATTAATTTATATACACTGTGGTGCTTGCCCAGAAGATGGCATCACCGATGGTTGCCACGGTCACCTTTGGAAAAAGGTGATCGCACACGGAAGAGAAGACGATGGCCACAGGCACAGGGGAGAGAAGGGAAAAAAAAAGAATGAAGGAGTGACGGTGGGACAGTTGAAAATGGCGGCGCTCGGCTGAGGTGGTTTTGGTGTTTTGTTGGGTGTTAAAAAGTGTGTGTTGTGCTGGAAAGAATCGTGACATTGGAAATGTGGCAGGACCTGGATGGCCTGACTGCCACCACAGTCAATCCTGGGGTCCAGCAGGTCGACCAATTTGGCACCACAGGTATGTCCCAGTTTGTTTCTTACATCAACAAAAATCCTCCCTGTCAATCATCCACTCCATCAGCCCTAATCCACTAATTCATTGCATTTTACCCATCTCTCAATAATAAACAACCCATCACCTCCCCTATTTCTCCACTTCTCCCGAAATTAAACCCACAACAATATTCTCAGAATAATTATTAATGCGGTTTCACCTGGAAAATCTCAATCATCCCCTCTGAATTTCAAAATTTTCTCATCTTCTCACTCCGTTCTCTTCTGATTGAAAAAGTTCAATTGGAATTTTGGGCAAATGGAATTTCGTGGGGAAATCCCCTCATTGAATTGTAAACAAATTGATCAACTGGAGCATCGAACTCAGCGTCTGTTTTATCGACTGATGAATCCAGGACAGTAATTGCTTTTGAATTGGAATTAGAACGGACAGTGTCTAATTCAGGTCACTATAGATAGCAAGTGGCTTCTTTCAGTTTATTTTCTTGTTATGGATTTTCTAAAAATGCATTTATGGTTCGATGTGAGCGATTCTCCGGTTAATATTGGTTAATTATAAATACCAGGGAATCGATAGGAAATTAATAAGTCTATTCCAACAAACGGGAATTATTCTTCGAGGAAACATGTGGTTTTTACCCTTCGCACAATTTCCTCGTGGCTGCTCCAGGAAGAGGGGTTATTCCCTTGCAATTACGTAACTTCCCGGCAGGTGAAGGAAAAAAAATCCTACGGTGTATTGCATGAATATGATTATGCCATTACGGTGCATAAAGCAACGATTTTTTTTTCTCTTGTGTTTCATTCATTTATTTAAACCAGGTGGGGAGATGTGGTGCCGTTAATGGATGGGAATTTATTTTTAGATTTTCACAGCGAATTGATTCTAATCGTCTGCCTCTGTACTATTCTTCAAGGTGTTAATAGACTTTCTTTGTTGCTATTTTTCCAGAATTAACCCCCGAACAGCAGAAAATCCTGATTGACATTCGAAGGAAGAAGACTGAGCTGCTACTGGAAATACAGGTACAATTTACTGTTTTATTCGGTGGTTAAATTGTTGGTTGAATTTTTAGGGAAAAGATCTTCATTCGTTTTCATTTTTGGGAACTCATTAAACTCTATAAATTCAATTGAATGTCCATGTGATACATTTAAAATTTTAGAGGCTCCGGAAATCCTCTGAACTTTTAAGGAAATCATAAAATTCTTTATCAATTTTTAGGAAACAATTAAACTGATATTTGCGGGATGCATTACTAGGCAACGAAAGTCTAAATTAACCAACCACAAATAATTAATTAAATTAATTGAAAATAATTGTTGAAAGTTGATTGGGTTGGTCTTTCTATTCGGCTGGACAGTGACAGGAATTTGAGGGGTTAATGAGGATATGACCGACAGGATGGATCTTTTGTTTTATTAAATACGAGGCGGGTGTGTTAGCTAATTAGCACGTAATTGAATCTAATCAGTTCAATATGGATTAAAAAAATCAATACTAGACATTTTTTTCTATTATTTTTATGTCGTCTTTGCTATTTAAAAAAAAATTTGTTGCAAGCTCTCACTACCTCGCCTTCGCCCAAAAACCTTCAGCCAATTATTTACATTTTATATACATAATAATTAATATACACAAGTAAGGGTATTTGTAAACGAAATTGAGTGTGGGGTGGAGTGATGAAGTTTATTTAATGAGTTTTCAAATGCGTATACCGGATATTACCTCAATGAGAAAGGAAGAGAGGAATTATCCGAAAAGTGAAAAAAAGAGAGCGTTATAGACTGATGATTTATCATGGTTTTTTGGTCTTTCGGAGTTTGAATTAATGACGAGAATCTCTGAAACACTTCTGATTGTTGATTCGTCATCAATGAATCAGAGGAAAAGCGAGATTGATAAGAGACCTCTGGAGCTCGTTCACGAGTGATTATTTCCATAATCGTTGTTGACACTTCCGGCCTGCAACATTTCATTATTTTCGTTCTGGGTTTGGAGTTGAGCAGGTGCAGCGGGTGTATTTCCTGTCTCCAGGTCGACAGTTGCCTTCGAAAGACCGGTAAAAATTTATACCGAATGGGGATTGTCTTCTATCAAAGAAGCATTTGTGAAGGAAGATTCTGAGGAAATAACAAGGGCTGGAGACAAGTGATAACACTGACGTCCGCATTGACTTCGATAGCGGATACACTTAGTCATTGCGGAAACTTTATCTCCTTGTGTATTCATGAAATATTTTTGAATGTGACGTCTGCAGGAAAGAAGCTTTTCGAGGGTTTCATAAATATTTGATTATCTTTGTCGCGAAATAAATTTATAATGGTGATAAAATCGGGAGTTTATAATAATTAGAATAATTGGAAAATCCGATGAACTTGGGGAGAAGTATGAAATTGAATTATTTCAAAAAATGCTCTTGATATTTTCTCTGAATTTCGCGGTACATTTACTCACTGCACGTCACGACTTTGCTCCAATAATTAATGATGAGATCTATTTCCTGCGCATGTTGACAGTAAATATTATCCTTCTTTCTCTTTTTCTGTTCACGATTCATCGATATTTCAGTTTGTTTTCTGCCTCGGTTTGGGTAGGTAATTCTTCGCGAGAATAGCCAATTTCATTCCTTTAATGTACTCACTCTTCTGCTGGTTTTGCCACCGAGAAAAACACCAACAAAAGGTATTCAAACGTATCTGTAGACTGTCGGATGATAATTATTCCCCGAAGGGTGTCTGGACATGTGCTCTATTGAATTTTATTTACAATCGATTTTTTCGTGGAATTTCTCCGTATGGGGCGTGACTGAATTCACCTGAATTTTTTGAAATCGAAAGTGCACAACACAATATACTGAAAAAATTGAATACTTTTTTCGAAAAAATGAATATCAAGCAATAACAATTTCTTTCTCAATGTTTGATATTATTTATTAAAAAAACAATTACTGGAATAAAAAGAATTTGAAAGTTTGTCGTTGAAAGTCTGAAAAGATTAAGAGATCCCCTATATTTTACTTTAGTTTATGCATACATTTTTAATGTCTACTTGAAAGTATTGTGTACCATCTATTTCTCACATTTACGTATCCGTCTTATCAATAACACTTGAGTTAGCTGTTTAAAAAAATGATTATCGATTTATTTTGCCCCATTCTAGTGCCACTTTTAATTGAAATCACATGAGATCAGTCTGGAAATCATGTGAAATCATCTAAAATCAGTGAAGTTGCTTGCAATTATTTAAAATCATTCGAACGCATTTGAAATGATTTAAAATGATTTGAAATGATTTAAAATGATTTAAAATGATTCGAAATGATTTAAAATTATGGGAAATCATTCAAACCGCGAGTACCTCTATTTTTTTTAATGAAAAAGAACAAAACTCGAGACTATCGATATCTCGAAAGTCTGTTGCGCTTATTCCTCATTGGTTCAGTTGTCTGAGGCGGCTAATTTGAATTTTGAAATCATTTAATTTCTAAATTTTCAGTCATGATTTTTATTTGCAATTTTTACAGCGCCTTGTATGGCGCGTTCGGTGTTGTTTATTTGAAAAATCGAAGACCACGAAGAGGTTTCCCCGGGGCTGGCAGATGTCTCTGTTATCGGTTTTCCGGAGAATGGCACGGGTGACGAGGGATTTCTCATCGGAAGGAGTAAAGATTGTCGGATTGCCGACACCGATGTGGTACCCCATGTCAGTCCAAGTCGCACGTCGACGCGCGCGGTTCTCAAATATCCGCGATTCCGCGACAACACTAAAAGACTCGAGTAATTTATTTCTCTCGCGCTGTGCACGATTGAAAATTTTCGATGACTCTATGATGATTGAATCAAAGTGCCTCAATAGTAGCAGCACGAGTGTTTTTATTATAATTCCGATAATTTAAAGGACTTTACGCGGTCCGGATCGGACCAAGAATGATTTTTACTGGTAGATCAGTGGATGCACTAGATCAGGTACAGGGTGATGAGAGACGCGACACAAATGCTATTGCCATTGCAGCTGGATGGTTCTCCAGTTTACGTAGACCTGGAAAAAAGGGCAAGAAGGCAGGACAAAAACCGGTTAAAAGTGCCTGGGATTTGACGACAATATCCACTGTAAGTTTTCAATAAACACACCTGAGGATTGAATATGTCTCGAATAGAAATGACCAATGATTTTCTCATTTTCTCCGTGTTAGTCATCAAGTGACGTCATGAAAATTGTAAACAAATGTCAATGGAAAATAACTCGGATCCATCGAAATGTCGTTTAGATCGATTGATTGATTTATTCTCACGATAGTCTAGGGTAAATGGATGAACATTAAGGCGTTGGTGATGGGTTTTTGCACGCTGATGAATGCCTATTCGTTCGTAACGATCTACGTAATCTCGTCCCAGTTGTGCACAGAAGACTTGGACATTATCAAAAGCGATAATACCAGACTCATTGTTTGCTCTTGTCGTTGCCACCACCTTCTGACGCCAGTAACTACTATAATAACAAAAATCATTTATCTGATTGATTCATGATTTCGTATTTGTCGTCTCGACGGAGTTGCCATGGGGAGAGCCTCGACACGTGGATTTGGTTTATCTTTTGGCTTTCGGCGGTTTGATCTAATTTTTTTTTTTTTGTTTTTCCTCGTCTCTTCAGGAGTCCAGTTGTGAGTTAATTGGCAAACGTAAATGCAGAACTCTTGGGGATTTGCCAATCTTTCTTTGTATTGTTATTCCGGATTTTTTTTTCTCTCTCTTCGAGTTTCTCTTTTTTATTTTATTCGGCTTTTTCTTTCTTTTTGCTGTGTGCCCAGGATTTTCGAGGACGTCGCGACATGTTTGGCTGGATTCCAAAACCACAATGGCCTTGATAATTATGATAATGCAAACGAGTTTGTACGCTGCTAATTTTATTTGGGGTGATGCTTGGGGTGGAGCTAGACTTGGAGATGGTTGTGATGGAGATTGATTGATTTGGGAATTGTGGGTGGTAGATTTTGAATTATTATTCAAATATTCGTGATGTTGTCTTTGCATTTTGTTCAGTCCAGGTGGAGACAAAGAATTTGTTTGCAGTCTTCTCCTTCAGGGGATTGGAATTTGATGAATCGATTGGCTTTGAGGATAAAGAGTTAGTTGGCTTCTTCTCGAAATTATGACAGGACGAGGAAAAATAAATGGCGAAACGACAAAGGAATATTTACCAATATGTTCTATCCTTACGACAAATGCTGTCGTGACTCACGTTATTGGAATGGTCGTTAATTCTCGAATGGCGGTTTCGTCGCTGGAAAAGGATTGAAAAAAAAAAAAATGAAAATCCACATTGCTTACTTGACAATGACGACTTATTTACACTCTTCCAAATCCCGAGGATAAATTTGAAAAACAACTTGTTTGGATCTTATGAAATTTCATGTGATAAAATACAACAGGGTAATTTTACATAAATATCAGTAAACATTGAATGTGCATAAATATAAACAAAGGAAAAAAAATACACTTAGAAAATAAAGAGGTTTGGAATATGTAACCGAGCGTTCAACATACAAAATTAAAAATATTTGCGAATTAAAAAATTACTGTACACTTGCTGAAGACATGACATAAAGTGAGATATACTAATTTACAATTTAATTAATGATCGATTTATCTCGAAAGCTATTGATTGAAGATAGATCACTGAAAAAATAGCAAAGCACTGTTTTTACAGCTGATTAAATTCCTGAGAGGGAACGTCTTGATATTTCCTCTTGAAATCAACAGTTTTTGAGATTAATCGATATTCAACAAGATAAAAATTCGATCTATTTGACAATTTCTCTAAATACTGGAATGAAAAAAAAAAATGGTGTGCTTGAAAATACCGATAGAACCATATGTTTTTTTTTCTCAGTTAGGAACCAATCGTAGCTGTGCCCCTGCTATTTTTACAGTCAAATCAAAAGCTCTGCCCCTTGAGCACTCGACCCGGTGGCAATCTACCAAAAATATCTCCTATTGGCACCGATTTCGTGTCTCTCCAATTCATCCGCAGTGAATTATCAGCTATTAGTCTAAACGATGTATCTATTTAGTTCTGGAACTTTCGTATTCGGTATTTCCCCGGCGAGTATATCCCCAGGGTAAAATCGTTGAGGCATTAAAATTCTTTCGACGAAAAAAAAAAAGATTAAAAAGATTAAATTTGTCGACTCCAGTTATCGTCTTCACAATTTCTGCGTTTGTTGTACGCGCCCTCGTTACCGGGAAGAGCCACTTCCGGTCTCATGATACGTCGACTGAAACGTTTGAAAATTCTTTTGCATTTATTCTCCACGGATATCATACCACAGGCGACTGAATTATTATTTTTTTCTTTTCCTTTATATCTTGTACCTTCATTCATCGTTCTCACACGTTTTAGAGTTGGGTATGAGTCTGGTGAACTCACTGAGAATGTGGAAAATTGAATGGACGAACGGGAAATTCTGGAATTTCCCTGACCTATGCCACTGAATGTCCTTTCCTCAATTGCAGATCTTAAAATAGAAGTGAATGTTCTGCGGTAGGAGGATAATTGGTCAGAGGGTTCTGAGAAATACAAGGGCTCACATCCGGTCAGTCCCTTTTTCAGTCGCCCTTTTTTCCCCTCATATCGGCGTGTACATTTGCATACGCAATATCGAAAATTACATATTTCTCAGGATAATTCAGCCCTCACCACAGCAGTTGCGTGAGGGATTGGAGGACAGTAGCATGCGGGGTGTTTATTTATTCATTTTTTATTATCTTTCGTGGGGAATGAGGATTGAATGGGATAAAATCAAATGGTGTTCTCACGTTCTCGATTTTTAACGAGGAAAAACCTCTGTTCCTGCTATTCTTTTGCGTTGTGTATTAAAATATAATTAGAAACGGCACATACGGTTTTTTCTTCGTCTTGTCGTTAATTAACAATTTTCGGTTAATTATTGATATGTTATGAACATCCGGCATTATTTAATGGAGTTACGACTTTTTCTTCTTATGTTTTACAGTAAAAGATTTCTTGTTAAATTGATATTGAGACTAACCCAAATGCCTTATAATGATTTTCTGGGGACCTTCGGAATGGTATTACCTTTAAATATTACTGAAAGTAATATTGATTATAAAAAAATAACATCAAAATATTATGCGTTAAATACCATCGACCAATATAATACGCCTGAAAATATTTCGATAGTTTTTTTCACTGCATTTCATCACATTTAACGGATTAGTCCTCACACATTAATCAATAAATAATAATAGATAATAATTAATAACGATATTATACAAAATATTCAAAAATACTGTAAGATGTTTCATTTTGGTCTATTATAGGTAATTGTAAAATGTATTCCGTGTGATATCGCAATGTAATATTTTGAAAAATACGATTGAGACATGCAATGTTTTCTCTTTGGAATGATAAAAATAGGAGAAATTAATGGAATGTATTTTGGAATTTCAGCAATTAAAAGATGAACTTGGCGAGGTTGTGGCGGAGATGGAGTCGATGGAGGGTGGAGGTCTCGCCTCGGACGATACGAAGCCCTCCAACAAGGCGAAACAGACGTCCATAGGTCGAAAAAAATTCAATATGGATCCCAAGAAGGGGATTGAGTACCTGATACAGCACAATCTTCTAGCCCCAACGCCGGAGGATGTTGCCCAATTTTTGTACAAGGGCGAGGGACTGAATAAGACAGCAATCGGTGATTACCTCGGTGAGAGGCATGATTTCAACGAGCGAGTACTTCGGGCCTTCGTTGAACTTCATGATTTTACTGATCTCATACTCGTCCAGGCGTTACGACAATTCCTGTGGTCATTCAGACTACCTGGGGAGGCGCAAAAAATCGACAGGATGATGGAGTGCTTTGCCCAGAGATACTGTCAACTCAATCCAAATATCTTCACCAATACCGATACCTGCTATGTTCTTAGTTTTGCGATTATAATGCTCAACACGTCGTTGCATAATCCGAGTGTCAAGGACAAACCCAGTGTCGAACAGTTCATTACGATGAACCGAGGTATCAATAATGGGGGAGATTTACCCAGGGAATTATTAGTTGTGAGTATATTTACATTATTTTTATTTCACTGGGCAATTCCTGGTGATTAAGTTAATGACAGCACTCAGTTACTCATGATTTTTCCTTGAATTCTAATGATTTATACTTCGACATTGAGTACAAAGGAATTGGATGAATATTCTATGTTGAGAAGACCTGAGGATTTTACTTTTTTTGTCGTTCCGATTCGTTCCTGCATTTTTCCTTCATTAAAGCTTCTCTTGAAGCCTCACTTGACCCAAATTTTCGGGGAATTTTGTAATAATGCTATTATTTAAACTTTCAATGGTCTGAATTTAATTTTTATTTTAACTATTTGAAATATCTGGAAGAAAGAGTCTAATTTCAAAGAACAAGTCACAAAATCATGAAAAAATAGCAATTTTTCTTTTTTTCATAAATTTTCTATAAACAATTTATTTAACTTTCTAATACTCATTGTTCTCATGTTTTTTTTGTTGTTTTTTTTTTTTAAAACAATTCTATCAATTAATTTGATTGAATAATTTTTGTTGAGCGTAAAGCATATTAAAATTCAAAAATAATTACGAAGATTGCTCATTGTAATGTGTTTTGAAGCAAAGAATATTTATCAAAGGGTCACTCGTGTGGATGCTCCTTATTTTTCTCTGATAACTTTATTTTTCACGTTATAAAGGTCAGCTATCTCCGCAGTTTGATTAATTGTACATGAAAAATGACTGTTGAACTGATGCACCAGTAGTGCAGACATTCACCCGTTAATTCCTCTGAATTTCATAAATTCTTATCATTACACTCATTTCGAGAATCAGTTTGATACATTCAAGATGTAGACAGACTTTTTCCATTCGAGTGATTTCTCAATCGCACGTTCATGCCATAATTTTCCAAAGGATGCACACCGTCGCATCGACTATTTGATAATCGCATAGCACTGACGCATGCACAATGTTGTGCAATCAATCTAATTTTTTTTTTGTTCTATCCATCAAAAAAGTATTGTGCAATGAGAATAAATTGCGGATTTCTGGTTATGCGTAGAGTCTATACGAGAGTATCAAAACGGAGCCGTTTAAAATACCAGAGGACGATGGCAACGACCTGATGCACACGTTCTTCAATCCTGACAAGGAAGGTTGGCTCTGGAAACAAGGTATAGCATGAAAGTTGAAGATTTTTCATGGTTTTTTCCGTCGTTTGATTATTTCCAAGATTGTGTAGGAATCTCAACAATTTATTCTTAACCATTTGTTTTTGATATTTTATTGCAACAAAGCCGAGAACATACCGCGGAAAATTACTGATTAGATTAACACAGTCTCTTTTTAAAAATTATTGCATTTATTAAGTTAAAATCGAGAATTCCGGGAAGAACAGACACCGCTCAAATCACATCGAACTCAAAGAAAAATATATACAAATCCAAGACTATCATTTGAGTAGCGAAGTGGTGATGTTAGATTAAAAAAAAATTGAAAATCCAAATTTTTCATTTTTATTAATTATTAATTTATCTCGAAAACTATGGATTTACAATGGAAACGTTAAAAGAACTTTTCTGTGACTGATTAGAGACACGATAAAAAAAGTCTTTTGATATCTCCTCCTAAAATCAGTAGTTCGTCGGAGCAATCGTTATTCAACAAAATTTCTCTACTTCGCTGCTGATTTTTTCTTAAGCGTGAGTTAATTATGCACTTCTGAAAAAAAAAACACGCTCTATTTTTCCAAGTCTATTGCCCCTCCCAGCTTATTATATATAGCCTAGCTCAGTGTTCTAGTTAGAAACAGTGGATACAATATGCAGATGTATCATACATTATCCTAGACAGCTCAACATATCTAATCTCTACGATAAAAATAAAAGATTCGTGCCTTGATAATGGATTCGTACCCGAAATTTTAGTTGTGTTATGTCCCAGAAAAAGAGCGCTTCACGTACCATTTTCAGCTAGAATTTATTGTCACATGTAGCAACAGAAGTTGTAAACACATTCCATAGGGAAATGAAAAAAATGTCTCGTGAAATAGAAGATGAATGAATTGTTTTTTCGCATGTTTTATTCCTGTTATTTCGTCTCTGGATGTGCATTAGTGAAAAAACAAGTATTATAAGTATCGAATTGATCTTATAAATCGCTTTATCCCACTGCTGCCCTTGTCGGAGACAGCAGGTAAATAATTAGCCCCACGTTTTTCCTGTTATGCAACGAGTTCTAATGGAGGAATGCCATTTTTTTTGTGGCATTGCATTGTTTCAGGTGGACGTTACAAAAGTTGGAAGAGACGGTGGTTCATCTTGAACGATAATTGTCTGTATTACTTCGAGTATACGACTGACAAAGAGCCACGGGGGATCATTCCACTAGAGAACATTCAGGTCAGAGAGGTGCAGGACAGAAACAAACCCCATTGCTTTGAACTCTATGCTGCTGGCTCTGAGTTCATCAAGGCGTGCAAAACTGACAGCGAGGGGAAAGTCGTTGAAGGTATATTAAGATTATATTATGGGTTGTTGTCGTAGGACAAGGATTTTAGGGAGAAATTACGTGGTAGGTTAAATATATTGTTTTTTCAGGAAAACATACGGTGTACAGAATGTCAGCTGCAACTGACGAGGAGAAAGACGAGTGGATCAAGTGTGTCAGGTAATTTCTATGATTTATTTTATTCATTATTACCCCATTGTACAGAGATATCCAAGGAAAGATAAATTTTATATGTTTATATTCATATTTGTAGACAAAGTATATCGCATAATCCATTCTACGACATGCTGGCTGCTAGAAAGAAGAAGGCTCAGAAGACGAATGTCCACTCGAAGAGTTAAAAATCATGAAAGCACAGTGGAAATAATTGGAGAGGATGCATTTCCCAGGGGATGACGCTATGCCGAATGTCTCTTTTCTTTCACATCATCCCCAATCGTCAGGGGCCACTCAGACGTTCTAAAGAGAACAAATAACCAAATAAAAGAGCATAACTTTCGTCTCCCTCTTGTGCCATTCAGAGGGGACAGAAATCAAAATAATTATCGCTGAACTACGTATTCCTGGTGAGATGTACGATAGAATATTTATTTATTTAGTTTATTGCGTTATTTGCTTCCTATACCGATACGTGGAGACTGGTAATTTCATATTACTATTTATTTTGTAAATGTCCTTTGTGCGATGGTCTTTCATTATTTTGTTTACTGATGCTCGGAGGTGAAAGCAAATTGTAAAATAGTCGACAGACGTCAGTTTATTGAGACCAGTGTAGAAAAAGAATTTCATTTGAGAATTAACGGTCGTGAGAACGTGTTAATGTGATAGTTGTATTTATAATCCACGGAGGAAAGAGGCAGGAAATATCTAGAGTTCAGAGACTGTAGACTCCTTTTCAGTTGGAGGGTCTCTCTATTATTGATCAATAAAATTTGAATAGCTACTGAAAGTGCAGCCAGAACTACTGAACATGTTTAGTTTTGGGGAATTAATGCGAGGAAATTAGTTGACGTGACACTGGAATGGAATATTTTTCATTCGATTGAACAATGCAAATTGTAATGATCTATATATATTTGAATACGATAGTACAATTTATTGATTTGAGCGATGATTCAGGCAAGCCGAATAGAAATGCTTTACAGGTGTTTCATTTACGAAGAAAAATAGGGGTTTTGCATGATATTTTTTCACTGCGAGGTACGAAAGCTGGAATTAAGAGGGATATCCAAAGTCTTCATTTATATTAGCCGATCGGAACAAACAAACGTGCAGAGCAAAAATATTTCTTATTTCTCGTAAATAATCGTTAGAAATTTTTGATCGTAATTATCTTTTTCCTCAAGAGAGGTAAGTTTTATTCGACTCAAGTGACTTGCAACTGAATACTTGAACATCTCAATTGAGTTTTCATTTGAATTCAACTTATTTTGAGGTAAAAGATGGACAGTTTTTTGGATTGCCGAATTTTTTCTGGAAGAATTATTTTTCCTTTGTGTGTATCAATATTTTCTCCTCCGATTCCCGCAAGTAATCTTCTTGATTAAAGTTTCATGTAAATGTCCCTATTGATGATGAGGTGTTATGATTTTCATATATATGTTGAGAATAGACGAGTGCTTTTGTAATTATCGACGTCAACGAATGAATTTTCTGTACAACCGGGGAAACGTCGAACATCGAAGAAGCCTTACTACTTGATAAACAAGAGAGTGAAGAGAAAATAAAACATAAAATAGGCCAAATAATAATAATAATTGAAGGGAAGACAATTGCAGCATGATGTGGTTGAATTTTTTCTGCAATTTAAGATAGTGTGAATGCTTTTTTTTTCGTCAGCCCTTTGTTGGAGGTTGTAATAGAAATATTTTCTATTCGAAATGATGAGCTGAATCGATAGTCCCGAGTGATGAAACCGGTATCAAGTCTGATATAATGTAAATCGCCACCGCAAAATTAATTTCAAGTGTTGATTCTGTACAGCATCTCATCCCTTATCCGTGGAATATGTTGGAGGATAAGGAGATTATGAAATGAGGGGTGGAGAATCTCGATGATCGCTAACTCACCGATTTCAGTATCGTGCAATAATTACTGTGGCTTCGACAATTCATTGAGATTCTTCACGTGTTTTTGTTTATTCGTTTTAATGTATAATATGAGAGAAATATGGAATAACTGAAGAGATGGTGTATTCTATAGTTCACTAATGAATTTGTATATTTTGTTGTATATTATTGGTTTCTATGAGTTTCGAATAATTTGTTATTGTATATTAGCGATGAACTGTGTAGAAAACCGAAAAGACCATGTATGTATTAATTTAAATGCCATTAATAAATAAATAATTTGATTTCGTAAAAATTTTCTGGTCGTTCACGTATCGCTGATTGTTTCAATTTTTTTTACTCGAGAGCACGCTATAATTGATTAAAGACAAATTGGTTATTAATTATTCCATCGATAGTAATATTTGTTTTCTGCAAAAATACGGAACGAATTTGAAATTGCCTTCCGCTCCCGGCATTCCAATATGGCGCTGGCTACAGCGAGTGTGTACTCTCTGACATGTGCTCTTGGCTTTTTCGCTTAAATTTGAGGTAAAAACGTGAAAATAATTAAAAATATCTACATTATTCGTCTACCGATAGTGTTCAGACGCAGATGAAATTATATTAGAGAGAGAAAATTCTCCGATATCTGCAGGATCAGACCTGTCGAGACTCAAAATGGCGGCCGGCGTACAACTGTACAGAGGATCTCGTGTTCGCCGATGTGTTTCGTGGAAATAAAGTGTAAAATCAGAACAATTATTGAAAATAATGAGACAATCGGGCGATGTGATTAGCGGGGATCATTGGACGATGAAATGAACATTTATTGTGGTGTATTACAAGTGCTAGAACATTGTGAAAATTGAATGGTGTAAATATCCCCGAACCCGTGCGTTTAAATATTGTTGGGGCCAGGAGATGGGGCCTGTCGCCTCATTCTGAAAAAGGGACTGATGCTTGAGTCAGTATTTTGTGTTAATTTCAATTTGAATTAATTAATAATGTGCTCGATGTGCGTAATTCTTGGAAATACGGCGCCTGAAGGTTTTTATTTGTGAGTGTGTGACTGTCGACGGCATGAAGGCCATTTGTGGGGATACATTGTGATCGATTTGTTGATAAACAAGGAAGAGGACAGACAATGGATTGTCCGAAGTCGCGGGTGAGAGTGAGTTTGTGTTTGATTTTAAAATGTGAAGCAAATGAAATGACGATTTCACGAATTTCTGAGAAATTAACGTGAAAAAACATACCGTCTCCAAGTTTTATTACTAGCCAACGTCTTATGAAGTTTCATTACCGTGGAAGAATTGGACATTTACAAAAATTCACAAAATTTTCTCAAAAAATGAGAAAAATAGAGGCATCAGTATGAAACGATGTGAGCCAGTGATTAATGATAAAAGAAAAAACGTTATATCCTTTCACGTCAACATGACTCATGGTTTACCAAAAATTTACGGAAAACCAGAAATGAGAGGATATCGGCAATAACTCTTTAGTGATCAAAGTGAATAAATAAAGATTTTGAAATTGTTGCAGTGAGATGTGAATAGTGAAAGTGGTTCCAAGATAAGACTGGTGCGAAAGGGTGTCCTCAGGAGAGAAGGTGCAATGAAAGAGAACTCCAGGGATGGATCTCCAGGGGTAGCAGCTGAGACGGTACGAGAGGTGGAAACCCAGGAATTTCCATCCAACACCGGTGAGTGATTTTATTATTCATCTCTAGTTGCGTCACGTAGAAAATAATTAGGAATTGCAGGAAATTGAAGCATTCATGGGGATGTTTCTCATTTTTTAATGATAATTCTGAGAGAATTAATGGGAATTATGCTGCGATCTTGTATAGGGCTCTTTTTACATTTCCATTGTCTTGGAAGAATATGTTCTATGATGAGTTATTTCTATTTTTCTGCGGTATGTACTCATGTAATCCTCAAAAGGATTAGTCCTGTCTGAGTGATTTTTATTTTCAACAAATAGAATACACAATACGATCTCCTTCTTGAACACTCATACATATATTATCGGTATTCTTATTCTATTTATTATTTAACTAGAAAAATAACGTTAGCATGGAAGGACATCGTAGAGATGTACCACGTAAAAATAATCAGAAGGAAAAAGTATTAATAGTACACGATCTAAGGTACATAAATAACTTTACAGAATACGCGGTACCTTGAGGTACACTGGTATTAATTTTCCCCGAGTTGTTAAGGTATTTTGTTGGAAAAATATGAATGATGGCATTCATCTTGAATTTACATAAGTATCTATAATGTCAGGTAGATATGCGTGGAATTTGAACATCAGATTTTGTCTTCGTGTGGTCAAAGTTATTGTGCACTGGAAGCTAAATCTGAGGTGTCCATGCGTAATCTGATGGTTGATGGATGGTCTATGGAAATTTTCAATCAATGTCATCATTTTTTAACTCTTTTTTTTCTATGGATAGCCCTTGAGGTCATTGCTGGCGCTTGAAAATTAATCGATATCTATTGACATTTGTTTTGTTTCGCACTCATCCATCCTTTGGCGTTAAGATGATTTCTCTAGTTATATTGGCGCCCAAATATCAACGTCCTCATTAAATATTCTCGGATGTTTGGATATCGAAATCACTGAACTTCACAGACGAAGTAGGTTTCGAAACTGCAGGGACTGTCGTTCCATTTGAGCCCCTTTCCATCACGATTCCAAAGTTCAAGGCAGTGTTCTTCTTCTCCGTTTTCGTACCTTTGGGTAGAAAAGAAAATAATTATTATTTTACCCATTCATTTATCTAGTTCGTGGTAGGGATCATCTCTAGGGATCTTCGATAAATCGATGAAAATATTCACGGAAAATAGAGGGAAAGAATTCGGATAAACCTGTAGAATACCATCCTTACCCAAAATTTGTCGAATACCTTGACTAAGGCAAATATCTTGACTTAGGAATTTCACATATATGCGGGGATTTAATATCATGTCATGGGTTTTGAAGTGATTAACAATAGATTCAGTTTATAAATTAGGAAAAAATGTATACGCCTAGGGAAGAGAAGGAAATGGGTAGTCTCGAATTTGAAGTGCAGTCTAGTTCGTTAGGTAAATTTTGCAGAGGTGCAAAAATGTAATATTAATGAAGCGAGGGAATTACCGAAAATTATTGGGCTCCCCAACATTCCAATTCTCAAAGGTAATGGGTCTGCCATTTGCCATCCAGAAAAACGTGCCCTCCTCAGCCTGATCGGTGCCAGATGTCCAGAAGTGCTCATGACCCAATCCAAAGTCCTTGATGTGCTTCTCCAATCTGTCGTTTTCCTCCTGTGATGCAATACTGGCCAAGTGCATACCGTGGTAACGACAATACTGCGAGGCTCGGTACCAATTTGCCTGATTATCAAAAAATTACATGCTGTAGAATGGGATGTCGTATGATGCGTTAATTTTTCGTCTCTCGAGTTGTTAACTTTCACGTCAATTTACAGCCAATCGAGAAAATAGATAAAACGTATCGGGGGAAAAATGTTAACTCGTTAGGAATGTGTGGGGAAGCTATTTAATGATGATGATGATGTACTATATTTTCTCGGTGTTACGGCTTATTTCGCAACGGTCATTTGTCATACGAGTTTTTTTTTTTTTTTGTTTATTTAGCACTTTCTTAGCGGATGAGAAGCTTTTTATTTGCATTTCTACTGTGGAGTAGGTAAACGTTAAGGAACAGCGCAGGAAATAATCGAGTTTGCATGGATTAGGGGGTGGGTAATTATTATGATAACGCGGGTTATCGCGAGAGCTTGGGGGTTATGTGTTTTCGTGTTTTTAGAATACTGTTCGATGTACTTGAAATGTTGGGTTATCATTAATTTAATAATCTCGGTAATTATAACCGGCTGACTAAATTATTTTATTGATCTAATAGCTCGTAATACTTCAGATAAATTGGGTATTCGAATAATTCAAACAATTTCCGCCAGTAAATTGTTTCATCAGAATAAGAAATAATTCTGTAATAAAGATTAATAGACAATTCGTTTTTTTTTTGTTATGAAATTTGGAAAAATATTGTAGCAATAATAAATTTGTTTCGTTCCAAAAAGACATGACATTAATTCAATAAAAAATTTAATCACCGGTTTTTATTCTTTGCGAGAAAAAGAAATGATAGATCTGCGAATTTATTTAAAAGAATATATCAATTTTGAAGTTTTGGAGTCATTGAAACATTGATATTTTATTTTTTCATTGATCTTAATTTGTTTTTCTTTCTTTCATTGATATTTGAGTTACGAAAACACTGAGAATGGAAGGGGATGCATTACATTTAATGCAATTGTTCAAGAACATGAAAAACAGTATGATAATGTAAAGTAATATACCATAATATAATCTAGATATTATTCCGCAAGAAATATAACTCTTTACATAACTGCATCCAAAAAATCGTTAAAAAAAAAGTCTTCAGAGAATTTTAGCCGTGAATACCTTGAAAAAAATTCCCAAGTAATATCTCTTTTCACCGAGTTTTAAAAGGGGCATTGTCCATCTGGAGGGTGTAGCAAGACCACCTGCATGCTCATCCACGCAATTAGGACAGTCATCTGAAAATAAATAAAAAGAAAACACGTAATGATAAAATATGGGAATAAATGTCAATGGGCTGGTGAACCCGGTAATATTGAAGAATATAAGTCAAGTTATTATAATCAATTAATATCGAAATAATTGTGCAATCATTTGTAATTGGCATAAAGCACTTAAGAACTCATTACAATTATCCTGGGAGATAATGAAGATTTTTCAATTCTTTCAAATGTCATAGAGAAACTTTTTATTCTCGTCACAGGCCATTAGATGAATTGAATATAAAAAATGCATTTCAACTACAACTCAGTTCGTTGGAAGAGCCATCTAATTTGTACTTTAATCATTTGTTGTATTCGGCCTATGGTAGAGACTTTGGAAACGACTATTTCGCTAATTTAATTTCACCAACTGCTTTTCAAGCGACAAGCTTTGGAAGCGCCAGTTTACGACCAACTTTTTTCCCTTCCTCACTATTTTTTTTTCTTTTCTTTTCTTTTTAATGAAAAAGTTTCAGTCGCGGTACAACGAACGTGTTGAAGGTACAAACTTACGTTAAAAGCTGTTGCTTTGGGACTATTTCACAGAGGTATATAAGGGGAAAGATTCTGGTCTCACAAGATTATTCTCGGTGTATAGGAAACGTTTTTTATTGAATTTCTCGGGTTCTTTCAGCGGCCAATCAGGGGAAGCGGATAATTCACAATGAATATAATTTTTATTTCTGGAAAAGGCATTTGACATTTTTTCAGTTCAGTTGGAGTTCTGTTCAGTTCTATAAATTCATTATACGTGTCGTATTTATATTCTGTTGCTGGGAGATTAATTAATTCCTGTGTTTGAGGTCTCGATTGTTTACTTCGATTGAATTCGTAGGGCATAGATATCTCTCAATTTCAATTGGAGTAAATCAGACGCGAAAATACCATTAGAATAGCCAATCTACTCTGAATCGCATCTAAATGAAATTCTGGTGAATGGCCTTGGGTCTGCTCGTCTGTAAAACTTCTCGTTTCATCCTCAAGTTCACTTGATTGTCAAGTCCATTTGTTTTATCGAAACACATGGCCCAGTCTGGTAGACCTCAAGGGATAAGACAAATTGTTGGAAAATTGAAATGATTGCTTGTGCAATTTTCTTTATTGTGTTCCGCCTTGCTGTTTTTGTCGGTTATTTTTTAATTGAGTCGATGATTAATTGGAGAATTGTACACGGGGGGTAGTTGGGGGGAGGAATTGTAGCGCTAGATTCTCCCGTGGTGATTTACTTGAAACAATGAAAAATTTTATCTGGATAGCATTTGATTTTTTTATTGCTAATATTTATAGCTAGATCGCGATAGAATTGAATTATCAATATAGCAAGTAACATGAATTTCCTCATTAATCAATACTTTAATGATTCATTCAATTTCCTCCGCACTTTTGGAAAATTACACCTGAAATTTTTGTACTACTCTTTACCATTATTGAATATTCGGGTAAATATCAGTCATCAGATTTATCTGGCGCTAAAAAACCAAGAAAATGTGTAAAATTCCAGTTCATACTTTTCCCGAATTTTGAGTGTAAATGAAAAATTTAGTAACCATTTCAAATTGAATTACAATTCAAACTCATATAATTGAAATTTAATATAATTTTGTGACTGAAATTTCAAGAAATTATCGACAGTCCACTTGTATTAATATTGAGTCATGACTCCTCGTTTTCCTGAAAATCATTATTGTTTAAAAGTAGAGTTGTCAATTTATTTGGAATATTATAAATTATTAAAGCAATGATTGAATGATGATTAAAGCAATAATAATTTGATTTTTTATTTAATCTACTGCCACTAGAATTTTTGTGAAGCCAAATTAATTCGCGGTATTACCTAAAAAAAAACGAATAATTACCGGAAAAAAAAAAGAATTTCTTTAGAATTTTCTCAGAAGTAATATTCTACACGATAACTGAGCGTAAGGGTGAATTATTACTGATACGATAAATGAATGCCTGTGCGTCGAGTTATAGTACCATTTTTATCGGTTAAGTACATTTTAATCGTAACTCATATCGATGAAAAGGAAGGGATGGCGATGTAGCAAATTTTTCTTATAAAAGTGAGCGGTAACGTACAGAGGTAAATGCAACGTGTGTAATGCATACTGATACGACAATCAAAGCTTAATCCTATCCTTCACACTGTTAGCAGTCGAAGCCAGACTTCTCCTTTCATCCATGGTATAACTAGTGGCTGGATATTTTAAGTAGACGTGGTAATACCGACGGGTGTTCTCTACAAATTTGGTGGGAGGTGAAATGCACGGGTGTACAATAACGTGTCGTTGCATTGGTGAGACCAGTTAACATGACGCACACTCCTTTCCAATAGCTCCTGGCAACAATTTTAAGCTTACCCCTTTAGGTACTCGCCAACTTGGACTTGTATGTTCATATCGTGGATTGAGAAAAGCCCCGGGTGAAATTTGGAATTGCGCCCGTAACGTGTAGGTGATCCGTTTTGTATTAGCACACCGAATATACCTGCGTTTATTATCATTCTCATTTTCTTTCTCGATTTGTGAATTTTATGGTCTTCTCATTTGCTGCTATGGAAACGGTTAATTGTGGTTTTACGCTGAGAATAGTATTTTGTGCATCAAGGGCGGAAAGTCAGTTTTTTACCGCCCAAGGCGCATATGCTACTTTTTGATATGCCTTCAAAGGAAGTTTCCTAGTTTTTTCTGTCTGAAAAGCGGAAGGAAAGTGAATACTTTTCGCCCTGGGGTGGATTTTCTCACCTTGGCAGCAGCTTTCTGGCCGAGGACGGGAAGTACTCACTTTCCCCCCGTCTATCAGGGCGCAAAGTGCGAACTTTCCGTGCAGATGTGTTGAAAAACATTGAATTTATATTTGTCTTCTGTCTGAGACGCGGAAAAAAACAATTCACAGATTTTCAGGGCTATGCAAATAAAAATTTGCAGCACCTACATTTTTTTAAATATTTTCCTTTCACAAATAAATAATATGCACTGTTGATTCTAAAAGCAAGTCGCAATTTTCACAAGTAAATTGGTTCGTTTTTTAAAATGTTTTGAATGAAAACAATAGATATGGTTGAATGTTTTTTTTTTCTTTTAATTTTAACGAGGAGTATTAATATTCATCAAATCGAGAAATTCCAGTTATAGTACGCTGAATTGAAATCAATAAATCTCTGTCGGTGTTTTCGTTCTGTTAAAAAAAGAATATCATGGAAAAATAGAAATCGGATTTTTGAACAATTACATGCCTCGGGAAATTGAATGTTTTTTGGATGGATTCAACAATTTTTACCGTTTCTGGTATTTTTCGCGTTTAGTGTTTCCAACTGCTGGAACATGTGTGCCTTTTCTCCCATTTCCAGTACTTCGAAAAACCCCAAGCGTTCTCTCTGATGCTGCGTAAACACTTTGTCGGTACACTGCAGGTGGCATGCAGCATTTGCCATTCTGCTTAGTCGAGTGTATGCTCAAGGTACCAAAACGTCATCTCGTACGCCAATTTTTTTAGTCTTCAAATTTGCCATTCACCCATTTTTCCATGGATTATTTCGCGTTATTGCTTTTGTCAATACTATCCGTCATATATTGATTCGGTAAATGTCTAGGACCACCCCCGACGAGACTTCTGTAAGGTGTAGGATGGGCTGTTTAGGTTTCCCGATCTTCTTTCAGAGTCTGAAAACCCTTTTTAGGAGATATGACGGTTAATACACCGCTCGGACACAACCCTAGGGCGGAAAGTATTCACTTTCGTACTTCTCTTCAGACAGCAAGACACAAAGTTTTCTTCGCAGACATCTTAATAAATTGGATGGGCACCTTGGGCGGGAAAATATTGACTTTTCGCCCTTGATGCATAATATACTATTCTGATGATTGTGTTTGCATCACAATCGCCACACCGAGAGAAAAATTCTTTAAAAATTACGTGACTGTTCCGTAACCTGCCAGTTAAAACAATATTCAGTCAAAATTTCCGAATAGTTACGCACTTTTTCAGTGGACTTGTCGCAAAAAGTCCAAAACGTTCACGAGAAAATACAGAACGTTCAGTGAAAAAATGCGTAACTGTTCCGTAATTTTTACTGAATACTGTTTTGACTGGCTGGTTATGGAACAGGCACGTAATTTTTAAAGAATTTTTCTCTCTGTGCAGAAAAACTCCTAACGACTCCTAGTGACGGAATATATTATTACGCGCGTAGCGAGCGCGTGGTGGGGGTGGTTGCATATTGTTCCCCATTCTCGGAAATCGCTTCTCCTACAGCCCCATGCACGCGACTATTAACGGGAGTCTACTGTAGTTATTTTTGAAAGATAAACGCATCTTGGGAACAACTGAAATCTCGAAATTTCGGGGAGAGAAATATTTGATCAGAATAATCTTGACGTTTTGTAATCGTATATTTGCATTGTTTTAATTATTGGAGAATTCCAGTTGATACTTTCTCAATCGAGTGATTATCGGATACTTTACTGATTTATCTTTTTATATTTGTTTAGACACGGACAAATGTTTGAAATTGAGAATGAAACAATTTTCAACAGGTGTTATTTTTTTCTGTTATTTTTTTTCAATTGATTATACATTATTTCCATTTCTATTCATTAAATATTTTGAGTAGTAAACGATGCAAGGTTAACATTCTCCTTAATTATCAATTCATGGGGTACAGATTAGAGGTTTTAAAAGAAATATCCTGTCTTAAAGTCAGTAGTTTTGTTAGATCAATTGGTATTCAAAAAAACTGGAACTTACTCTACAACTTCGCTGTTAATGTTAAATTCCAATCATGAAATAGATTTATGAAATTACTCAGCCAGACAATTGGAATTTTCCATGTTTCTTTAATAACAATTAAAAGGAAAAGGACTAGAGGACCACTAGATAATTCTTAATAGCTGATTAAATTTTCGGGAAAAAATATGCCTTGACATTTGATCATAAAGTTAAAAGTAGTTCGGGTCAATCGATAGTCAATAAAAATAGAACTTATCTGACTTCACCACTTGGCTAGATATTTATAATTTTTTTAAATCGAGGAACCGGTACACTTGTCACTTGGGAAAATGAGAACACTGTCTCCATGTTGTTTAGCATGGTATTTCCGTTCTCGGTTGAGAGGTGAATGGTACTAAACGACCCAATGGACTCGTACAAATTCCCAAATGTTGACGTTAAATTTAATTGTGGGAGTCATTGTTGTCTACAAGGTATTACAGTGTGGATGGAAATTCACTGGGAAAACAGAGAATTTTGTTGTGACTGGTGTTGTTGGCTTCTTGTTGGGTATGTGTTGGGGGTTTTGGTGGTTGTAACGTTTGGATTTGAGGGTGTAGCCAATGCTGCGGAGATTTGTTGCACGAGGTAACGAGGACAATGCAGTCGGTGTGATCGATGCGGTCCCCTGGGTCTCTGGGGCACGGGAAAGAGAGGGTCTCACTTTAAAAAAAAAAATCTCCTTCACCGTTGGTGAGACCAAGTGGGAAAATAAAAATCCAACGGGCCAATTAAAGAACAATTGAATGCGGTCGAATCGTTCTTTATCGGTGGAATTATCTTTTTAGTATCTTCCAATTGTACAATTACATCCGATGTTTATTTTCGTTGGGAAAATCTGGGGTGAAACCGTTCAAGTCCATTTCAGACCATTGATGGTTTTTTTTTCAATTGCGTCATTTTTACGCCGGAATTGTTTTATCGTTTGGTGTTGGAGGAATTTTAGGGGCTTTTTTTTTTGGTAGAAATCGACAAATTTCACTCGACTGTGGTTTATGAGGCTCGTTAATGTGGGTTTAATCAGCGAAATGTCGGCATTTTATGAATGTCAACTCGGAAGTTTGTTTTTGTCAGCTTTCGACACGGAGTGAAATTTATTCTTTTTTTTTAGTGAATGGGGAATTCCCCGTCGAAAAAAAATCAGGCGTGACGAGAAGTGTCACCGCTTTTAACCGCATAGATTAGTTTATGAAAATGATTTTTTTTTATAAAAAAAAGTTATATATTTACAAAATTGAAGGAAGTATAATATGAAATATGAGTATTAATATATGAATTTATATTTATATACATTTTTTAATTATATGTACTTATATAACTTTTGCAAAATTGAATCAAGACATTTTTATTCAATTTTATTTACTGAAGATAATGTATTAATTATGTACTTTCATAAAATGAAAGAGATTTATAGATTTTATTTATCGAATGCGTTTTGTCGGATGGGCCTCCAAATTCTAATGGAAATAAAAAATTCTGGTATCCGAGTAAAAGTATTGGGAATTAATGGGAAATTTTTTTCGTGAATACGATTGAAATTTTTCCGGAAAACAAAATGGGAATGACCTTTCAGATATTTCCTTCCAAAATCAGTAGTTTTTCAGATTAATGACTCAATGAAATGTTTGAATATCTGAATTAATTTGGATCTGATGAAATCCATTTATTTGAGATTAATGATTTTTCAGTGAGTATAAAAAAAATTTCTCTCCGTCAAACGATGTGTTCTACTTTAGGATGGAATTTAAAAAAAAAAATCTCTAATCAATTTTCATTATTAATCACGCTGGTCTGATAAAGAGACGACAAAAACCGTAAGTGATGGATAAAAGTGAATGGCTTTTTCCGTTGATACTACAAAAGAAAAGTCTTGTCTACGTGGATATGGTTAACAGAGTGGGTGAATGAAGATGTGAGTGATACCCTCCGGGTTTTGAGAGCTGAGATACAAAAGAGCTCATCCTCTTCTCTGTCGATGACAAGCAAAGAGTAATTTATCCGGCACTGAATATCGATGTGACGTCTAATTAAAATATCTTGAAATGTGGGGATAAATAGTAATGAGTGCATTTGTTCTGCACTGAGAAAAAAAAATTCTTTTGCAATAATTCCATTCTACCAAGTACATCTAGATTTTTAAGTGAAATAAATTTATCATTTTTATGGGGATAAATAAATATTCAAAATCTTTTTTTATTGTTTTATTATCAGTTTTTGCACTGAGGAAAAAATTATTAGAGATATTAAATGAAGAATAAATAATTAATATTTTTGGGGGGAGCGGAAGGAGATGGGAGAAACTTTTTTTATGTAGATTTCAATGTTATCGAAGAAGATATTGGATTTTGAAGGAAATATCATGTGATTTATCGGAATTTATCATTAAAAGAAATCGATCTGGTAATGGGTATCGGTATGATGAGTAATTAGGATAGGTTGGGATCTGGGGGAAAGAAATTCTAATGAGTACATAGTGAATGTGGTCTATTTATCCGGGAGAAAGTCTGATGGGGCATCGGGGTCACGAGAAATGGAAAAGGAATTATCGAAATTATTCAATTTCAAACAATGATTTCATTATTTGGGAGGTACAACGGAATTTCTCAATCTAATCAGATGACTCGTTTTTTTAGAGCAATGATAGAGCAGTCGATTTTTCGGTTTAGAATTGATGAATTAAATGAAAGAAGAGAATGAAGTGTTAATTTTTCTGAGAGGGAATTTATTGCGAAATGTTGGTTAATTGAACTGGCGTATAATGTTGTATAATGTTGGTAAAATCATGCAGTCCTTCAGACAATCTGGATGCCTTTCTAGTAGTAATAGAAAGGCATTCGACTGAATGAGACACTCGAGAGAATCTCCAACAGTGGAGATATTATTGGAATTATGAGAATGGATCAGGATAAATACAATGAGACGTGGAAAATCATAAATTAAATTTTCTCTTCGGTCTTTGAGAGAGGATTCCTTTGAGGATATCTGTCTTTTCTTTTTTTCCTCGGGCCTGTGGCTTTTGATTTTGGTTCGCAAAAAAATGACAGAAAATTTATTGTGCTAGTGCAGTAAAATGGTTTTGAAAGGTTTCGAAAATTTCTCCATCTAGTAAAATTTGAGAAAATTTCTTGGAATTTTCATAATAAATTTTGGTGTTACAAGAAAAATTAAACATGTCGGTAAACTCACATAGAGTTTTCGTATATAATACAACAAGTCTTGTAACTATTCGAGTATTTTAAAAGAACATTCAATAATAATTGTAATAATTTTAAATAATCGTCATTGTCATTTGGGTGTTATGCAAATTTTTGACATAAATATCGGGAAATATTTGTGTATCAGTGCGATTATTTTTTTTTGTCCATCATTTTGCACCTGTTTTTCTAGTGCTGGACTAGAATATTTCTAGAAAAATTTCTCTCCTTGTCGGTACAGGCACGACACGATCATAAGCACTCGAAAAAAAAAACAACAGTGCACTGCACTGCGCAGTGGATAAATAGAACAATTCCGTGATTTTGCTGAATTCAATTATTATAAAAATGATGTACAAGTTGTGTCGAGTTATAACAATGCAAGTGCACACATGAGTGCGCACGTGTTTCTTGTGTCATTAAATTGATATCGGGTGTGACTAGGAATGAATACATTAAGGCACGGCTTAATCTTTAAACACTACTTGGAGTAAATTATGGTACAGTGGCATTGGATTATGTGGGGGAGGCTAATTGAAGTTCTCAAGTGCAATGATTAGCTAGGAATAAATAATTGACTTACCGCTGAGACGACCTGGTATCGATAATGTCAACAGCACCAATTCCATGATTATCAGAAAACATATTTGGTTTCTCATTGTTTTTTGTCTTCGTTTATCGCGTTTGCTTTTTTTATTGAATTCGAGGGAATTGATGGGGTAGAAGTGGCCAGGGGGTGGGAATTTTTAAATATCACTTCGGGGGTTTATTTTTAATTTTCGCGGGTGAATGGTTCTGTCGCACATTCTCGAATGGTAAATCGGCTTTTTTTTTTTAAATTTATTTTTAAAAAGGGGGAGGAAGAGCGAAAAAATGGGATACACACGCGTCCACCTTGAGACAAGGTGGAGGGTTCCACGTACACAACCTTCTATGGTAAAGGCGACGTTCGACTGAGTACAGACTGGCCACTTCATTCGCTTTTCAATCGAGTATTTCGTACTGGACGACCTTCAAACACCAGTTGCCCCATGATTCCACGACAACGATCCAGGATGGACCTTAATATTATAGATTCAAATCCATTGTTTCGCAAATCTTGGGGTTTAGGGATTTTTTTTTTAATGTGTCTCCTCGTAAAAATAGGATTGCACAGGTAGACGGAGAGAAAGGGGATTCACTCCCACTCAGAGAGGAGAAATATAAATTTGAGGTTGTTTTTTTTTTTAATTCTGCATTCCAGAATCTCGAGAAAAATTATGGAATTTGGGCTTTTTTTCTCCTCTGATGGGGGAATTTGATTATTCAGGGAAATGGATGAGTTTTTTTTTTATTGGGGATTTTTTATTTGGTGTTGGTTCAAGTGGAAATCAGGCGGTGAATTGGGATGCAGGTGAATCACGGGATTTTAAAGATGTCGGAAAGTTGAGGAGAAATCACTGGATATTAATGAAGGTCTTCTGCTGTACTCGAATTTTTTTCGAAAATTTCTATTCGGATACGGGCAAACGATCTTTGTGGAAAATAAGAAATCCGTCTTTCTATGGGTGATAGGAAATTATCGATTATACTGTTTCAAAATCACAGTTGAAACTTCAGTTAAAAAAGTTAAATTGTTAAATTATTAATAACAAAAAAGTTGAATATTCTGATTATCAATTTTCAGGAATTTTTCTTCTATTGAAAAATCAATCGTATTTGATGAATTTTCATGATTAGTAAGAGAATTCAAGCTTCCATTGAAAAATCAATTATTATTTAATATGAAAAACCTAGTTTTCATAAGTTTTCAAAATAAATGAGGAATTTAGTGACCATTTTTCATTGAAGTTGAATTAAAATTCATTTAATTGAAAATTCAGATGATTCTGGGACTGAAATTTGAAGAAATTTTTATGAGAAGGCGCTTATTCATTTTCAATAGATTTGCAATGGCAGAATGATAATTTACCATTTTTTGTTAGAAATAATGGACAACTTTTCATCTCATCTTGAATATCCCAATTCCTTAAGTGGTACGCAAGAAACAGGTTCTCGAGAGTTAATGAATGTGTGTTGAATGATAAAACCGCATCATTTTTTATGATTAGGCTTTAGAATAATTCACTGGTTATTGATGCAAATTGGTGGGTGTCGGACAATTCTATCGCTTTTTCCCGTAATATTTTTTCTCTGACATTATAATAAAAAGATAGTGTATAATGAAAAATTCCATTAAAATTATATTTGGAGGATGGGCACATCGATTTTTCTGAGCGAAGATTTGCAGGGAATTGAAAATGTGATAGACTCTGTGGGGAACGATAGAATTATTTAATGCAAATCGCAAATTCTTTGTATCAATGTATGAGGAACAGGTTCTGAATATTTCTAAATGCATATTAGCTGATAAAACAGAATTTTTTACTTTTTTGTTAGGGAAAGATTTTA
Organism: Fopius arisanus; assembly: GCF_000806365.1. NCBI lineage: Eukaryota > Metazoa > Arthropoda > Insecta > Hymenoptera > Braconidae > Fopius > Fopius arisanus. The sequence goes on along the minus strand of NW_011887769.1, from coordinate 1,102,303 downwards.
TTGACTCTTGGGTGACTATATTGTGCACCCCTATTTCAACTTGGATAGGAAAACAGTTTCAAGTTTTGCAGGAGTGCGCGAGATAAAGTGAAAAAAATAAAAGTAAAGATGGTGGAGTGGAAGAAATCATATTGTCAGAGGGCGATAAATCTACTCGACTTTCGACACATGAGGCAGGTATATTCACTAGTATCACAGTTTTCATGGGGAGACAGCGTAAGTGCAAAGAAGTTATATCTCGGTGCTCTCTTCTCGAATTTATTCGCTCCGATGCACTCCGATTGGAATGAATATTCACTCGGTGGAGAACTTTGTAGAATGCACGAGAAATGCGTATTTATAAACGGAGAGAAATTGTTTAAAAAAAATTGTAGTGCTAGTACGGAAAAAGGAGTGCGATGTGAGTTATGGAATAATTGTAGTGTCCGCACCGGATATTTTATTTGCCAAGAAAGTAATCACGTAAATCTCCAGGAATTCTACTCGCATCCTCTAAATATTTCACAGGTTTTTAGTGGAGAAATTATTCATTTCAGTCGAAAGAAACTTTTTCATTATTAATTAATTTTCATTTTAATGAAATTAATTACCAGATGGTGAATTGATATAAAATAAATTTCTTCGTTGCATAAAAAAAATGTTTTGCATAGAATTTGACAAGTTAATTTTGCAATTTGCAATTATTGATGAGGAAATATTAGAAGACTTTTTTTTGTTAGAGATTGAATTAACTATGAAAAATTATTCGAGATGAATTGTTAATTTAAAAAAATGTTGAGTTTCGTTTGTAAAAATTTATCAGTTCGTTACTGAATTTTATAAAAAAAAAAAAATCGGAGAAATTTTTTCGAAAGAGCATTGGAAGTTTCAATAGACGATAAATCGTAATTTTTCCAGTACTAGCAGTGTAATTTTTATAAAGAATTTCTATACGCGTACATAAACATAATTATGTACATCCCGGATTCCGAGATGACGTGAGAGGAAAAATGGGAAGATTGAGAATTATAGAATGCACCCGTTGACATTTGATATTTCTATGTGGACACGTGCGTCCGTGATTTATCGATTGGCAACTTGTTTGTGGGGTTATAACATTCGATGAATGTTCATCGTTGATTTTTTCAATTAGTCATTCCGCTAATCACGTAGTTGAACGCATGAGAATAGAAGTGATTGATTAATTACGGAAATGGTTCACTGTTTAGAAGTTACCCTTGAAGTAACTGAAATTTTTATTTTCAACTACAAATCTACACGAAATTTATCTCTATTTGGGTATTGGAAAATACGGGAGTGCCACATGGCAATGAAAATTAAGAAAAAACTGACAAATTAAAGCGAAACTTCTTATTTAAGGGAATTCCTAATTGGCTAGGAATTGGGTTTGATGTTTAGTTTTGTAATGACGTTTAAAATTCAAAATTGTTATCCATTAAGTAAAGTGGCAGTTTAGGAATTTTCGCCAAGAGGTCTGGGTAAAATCCCTATAACGTGCAATTAAAATCGTGCGAATAATTGTCATTTTTGTGCAATCTTATGGAATTTCGTTTTCGAATTTTCGATTCTTTGTTAAAAATTCCTAAATTTCGACTTATGGCTACACATTTTTGATAATGAATTAGAGAATTCCCTCGTAATCGCCTCTTGATGACAACGCAGCATATTCTATCTTCATAGATACCGGTTGTGTCTTTAGTTCCTCTAGGCTGATCTAGGTCATCAAACGTGTAAACATATGATTCGAATTCCACAGGTGATTGGGCGAGTCTGAATCAATTGATTAATTTCCTCGCTATAGGATAACGGAAATTATGATTTCTTACAAACTATTTCAAATTTTCTTGAAAAATCTTGGAATACTTTTCTACTTCAATGAGAACTTTGAGGAATTACCCAATGAAAAGTTAGATTTTTGGAAAATTAATATTTTTGAAAAATCAATGGAAACGCGATATTTCCATTAAATTATTTCGTTAATATTGATAGACGTTTTTCCGTTACTTTTCTGGCTAGCAAAAATTTTCGGTAATTTATCTGAAAATTACGTGTAAGCAAATATTATTAATATATAATGAGAAAATCGATTTTTGCATGAGTCTCGATGATGTTAATGATGAATTTCCGATGATGGAATTTCCCTCATTAACTCATCTTTTCAAATATTACTGCCCGGTAAACAGACACTAATTATTATAATTCCGATCTTACGAGACTATATGTAATTCTAGAATTTCCATTATATTAAATGAATAATAATGATTTATAATGATTTATAATGATTATTGTCTCTCGATGAATTTGAAAGAAATGAAACAAATGACGAAATTTACTGAAAAATTACTTAATAGGTAGTCACAGTGCAGGTAAAGTTCCGGAATTTTCACCAGAAAATCTGAGTGGTAATTGTCAAAAATTTTTACCTGAAGGTTATGCAATTTTCACTGAGACTTTCTGAGAAAATACTTACATTGCAACTAGGCTACTGGATTACTATTCTTTGGGGCAATTTAAAAAATGAATTTTTCATAATGTGGAGTAGGAACAGGATCTTGAAATGGCGATATTCTCGAAAGAGCCCAAATTATCGGTTACGAAACGTATCCTGCCGACTGAGCTCCGAAATAGGGTATAATTTTGATGAAACTAGGACGTCTCCGTCAGCGAATTTCTCATTTGAATTAACGAAATTCGTCTCGAGGTGGTGGTGAAGTTGATGCTGAGATTTTCGAGTGTCTGAATGATTGACGTAATTACGGGGCAATAGTTCATGGTGGTATTTACCTTGAACTTTTTCGGGATTGCCGGCGGGGGATTATTTCTAGTTTGAGGTTGATAAGAGACAACTTTTGATATATCGATAAATCTGGGACTGGGCAATCTCTGAGGAGAATGGAATAGGAGAGAGTAAAAAAAATGGAATAGGAAAGTCGGTGCAAGATGAACGAGCTCCTGTGAAATTGAAGAGACTATCCTGACGCCAATAGATTTATGAGGTGTCCGAGTCGTTCTTCCTAGGAGTTTTTGGATGTGTTGATGAAAATTACGAGGCACAGAACGATGGGTGAACAGTACTAAACGAGGATATAACGATTTGATGATGATGTAGTCACGGCAGATAAATATCGAGATGAATAATAATCGTTCGATCTTTGTCGCGTGAAGATTTAAAAGGGAAATCCACCTCTTTCCTCGAGTTTTTGAAAAAATCTATGAATCTAAGAGAGATATCGAAAATTTTCTAAGGACATCTTTCGTAGAGTGAAATGAGAGCTACAAAAAAGGTTTCTACGAAAATTTCTTTATTCTCTTCAGAATTAAAGATACAGCTCGAAAATTCATTTATTGTTGACTATTTGGAGCCCTTTGCCCTTCACTTTTTTGTCACTAAATTATTATTGCGCTGACAAACAAATAACTTTAACAAACGAGATTCAATTGATACGTGAAAATGGTTGTTTTTCAATGTTGATAAATTCAATTGGCATAAATAATTTTGTTTTTGGCGTTAAATCGAAATCTTAGTTTAATTCATATGAATATTTATGCTTCAGTAATCTCCGTCCTTTTTTATGCAATGAATCAGTTTTCGGGATTATTAATTAGTCAATTAGTAGATGTTGCAACGAAATGGGCTATCTAATAGTATCGAATGGTGTGGGATGTACCTACGTGCGACAATTCCCCAGGGTGCAATGTTGTTGTTGCATGCAACATGCGTACCGAGGAAAATTTTCCATTGATAAAAATATTCTGCTCAAATTACGCTACATGCTCTGATTTCAAAAATGTTTATTCTCATCGTTAAAATGTTGGATCTATTGGATTTACGCTAGAGAATTTTGGTTATAAATATAATGAAGTAAACAATAAAAATGAATAAATAATTAAATCTACATTAATATATTGAATATATTAATTTATGCTTTTACATACATAATTATATTGAGTTTAGTTGATAAAATTGAATTTTCAAAAAAGTAAATTTAATAAAAATGTTATTTGCACTTTTGAACAATATTTTTATATTTATGAATTATTATTCTCTTGCAAAAATCGGTATCAATAGCTGAACTATGCGGCGATAAATGGTGAAAATTTTCGTTAAGTCTGAGTATTTTTAAAAGGATATTATGAATTTTTATGCGTTTTCATTTCGTTTTGTTTATTAAACAAAAAATATTCTCTTTATTTTTCAACTCAAATTAATCTATAGACGAATGAACTTATTCATGCTGAATTTCACCTGAAGAATAATGAAAAAAACATAGGCTCTAATGAATAGAATATTCATACGAGTTGGCTTATCAACTCCATGCAGAGTTTCCTTCCAATTAATAATTAAATCCGAGGAATGGAGAAATCACGTTGAGAAAATTATTCGTACCCCACTTCATCCTCTTTCGGTATTAATGGACCTTTGATGGATTCACTATCTAATGTTTTCACCTAATTTTCACAATGAGCATACTCATCCCCATTTTAAAACACCGATAATTGAACCAATCAAATATTCATTAAATTATTCCAATATTGCAAAAAAAAAAAATGTGATTTTCATTACGCAAAGTTTTTGAGCTCTAATGAATCCATTTATTTCCACTCTCATCAAAAAATGAAAATGCAATGTGATGAGCATTGCACGGTGTATCGAGCAACAGACATCCGCAAATTTATCGACAATTAAACATTGAATTCCGATAAAAATCCAATTATCAATGTAAATATAATCAACCGAACATTATTTCACCGTGTATGGAAGCAGTAGCCAAAGGCCACCTTCGAGAGTTACGATTCATTAGTTCCATTCTATAAAACGTGTGGACTGAATTCATTCATTTCAACAAATGATTGAGGAAACTCGGTATTAAATTCAATAACGACGATGAACAATATTACATATATAATATCACAATAACATGATATACGTTTGGATGATGGGTGGGTGGGAAGGCGTTGAACAATTAATTCACGTGGTGGATGATAACGGACCGGGCTAATTTTAATTGTCCCGTCAGGATGATATCGGGATTAATTACTTCCCCCTTGGATTCATTAAGTGGTGGGGAAAGGAGGGATGGGGTTTGAGGAGGTGGAATGGTGGTGGTGGTTTGTGTGCGCCAGCGCAAGTGCCTGATTTACTTTGCAAAGTGCATCATACCGAATGACTCGGGGATTTGAGGCTTCTCATGTGACAACATACTAGTACATAACGATAACCAGGGGGAGGGTGGTAAGGGGGAGGGGGGAGGGGGGGGGGCAAGAGATATTGGTATGCCAAAGTAAGTCGTCAAGGCTAATTGTCGTCTCGGTTGGATTTCCCACTGCATCGACAACAGTCACGTTGTGGCACTGGGATGCATGATGCAGTACTCCTTAGTACTACCAGTACTTGCTCTATTTGCACAAGAAGCGTAATTAAGTCCAGGGGACTATTCTCAATTGAGTTTGCAAATGCTGGGGATTGGTTTATGGGGAAGGACTGGGTCAGACGGTTAGTGCAGGTTATTTTGCATTTTACTCGTACGCCAGGGGTTTGGAACAGCGAGATTTGTACTTTTTATTTATTTACTTTTTTTTTTGTTTTTATTATTTTTTTAGGTCTTTTTTTGGTTTTGCATGTCGGGTGGAGGCAGCTCGGTAGGGATTGAAAATTCGGATAGACATGCTCGGGGATGGTGGACATGCAATGAAATACGGGGATTTCTATAGGGCGTTGGGGAAAAATTGGAATTTCGGGGAGAGGGTTTTTTGGTGATCGCGGGAAAAGTGGATGCTTTAATTAAGTGTTTTATATTTAATTCAAGTATATACGTTATTGTTGTAGTAAGGAGAAACTGTAGCTTTAAGGATGTAACTTTCCGTAAACATTCATTTATTTTCAAAATTTCATGGTTGTGCAATAATTTCCCGTTTTTTTTCCAAACTTCTAAAAAATTTATAAAATTTTGCGAAAAACACGGGAAAATTGGGGCCCACTCTTGGAGTCATGGTGTCACTCGAACTATTCGGCATTCTTTAATCATTTTATTTATTTGTTTAAAATATGGGTTTGAAGTTTGAACAGAAGAACTCTCACTTTTGCAAAGAAATATTCACGCGATTATTATGATTTCATTAGAAAATTCAGTGGACTCGATGAATTTTCGCTGTAGTGGAAATTTCAGGGTAGAGATGAATTTGTTTTCCTGTTCTTATCGAACATCCGCTGTAATATTAATCGTTAAGCGGGCCATCAAGAGGGAACACATTGGTGGTAAAATAGAAATTGTTGAAATTGCCCCGAGTAAGTGTGGTAGTATCCGAAGTTTATTCAAAGGTCTCGTTTGTCGGGAAAATATTTGCTCTATCGAACTTTGTCAGAGTCCTGTTTGAACTCGTGCAGCAACTTGAGTACCCTCCAAGACAAATCTTTACCGAACTTTTGGTCTTGCTATTTCGAATTTGTCCTTTTTTTTTTTTATTTCTCTTCCCCCATTCCAAATAGTTTACAACTGCCTCTGGTATACGAATTTTTCACTCATGGCATTCTGTCTGCCGGCTGTTTTTTTCCGATCAGCAGTATTTTTGCATACCAAATTGTATAACGAATTCATGACACCAATCACGTTCTCTCATTTATCTATTTTCATTTTTTCTCTTATTCTCGTTATTTTCTGTTATTTTCATCGATACAAATGCTATTGCGAGTTGATTCAATTTCGAAATTCGACGATTGTTATCGGGTATTTTTATTCGAAAAACGTGTAGACTCAACATTTACGTTTTGTAATATCATTCGGCATCCGCAAAAGCTCGATTAAAAGTTCAAGTTCGATATCACGTACCCACAACGGGGATTTACGATAACGTCCAGGTAAAGTTTTACCCGGATATTTGGAGGCTCTCGTTCGCTAACAGGCTATTTTCGTGAAAAAAAAAAAGCGAGGAATTAAAAGGGATCAAAAAAAGGGGAGTTTGAAAAATGTTGTTGAAAATTATTCGTAAATCCCTAAATCGATATGTGGTAAATCAGTCGAAAGTTTAATTCAATCGTAGATTCTCCATTTTTTTATATCACATTTATATTTATGGCAGCATCAGGGGTGAATACCCGTGAAATCAGAAAGGTAAATTAGCCTGTCTTTATAACCTTTAGTAAAGTCAATGAATTTTTATTAGAATAATGAAAGGAAATTTGATATTCACTCCGTTCATGGCCAATGGAAAATTTTCAATAACGAAATCTCTTGGAATTTCACGGTTTCATGAAATTTTTAAATTGAATGACCACCTCCAGTAGTCGTTATCTTGATAAGTTCAGGTCTTTAAAATAATTATTCAGAATGAATGAATCTCTGTTGATAAATGGAAAATTTCCTGGAATTACCAGCTAGCAAATCAATCCTCGTTCTTCCCCTGTCGCTGTCCTCGATCCCTTGGAGATCATCACTATCATCATCAAATTCCTCCCTTTGATACTCCTTCTTATCCCTCACCTCAGTCTCTTCTAAGGTCGAGGGTAAATCGTTCTGTCGTCTTGTTGCTTGACGAACATTAGCACGATGGTGATTTGACGAGAATAGAACGGAGGGGGGTGGAGGTGTTGACAGCTGAGTAGCTTGGAGACGACGTCTTAGGTACCTAGCAAGCAGGGTCTGAACTGCGTCTGCCTCTTGATTTATGCCTAGAAGATGACAAGATTGACGGGTCATTCTTGCGTCGAATTGACATGTATTTTCTCATCGCCTGCATATGTCCATTTACATTTTCTCACTTCCTCATCATTCTTATATATTTTTTTCATAATTTTTATTCCAGTGAATATCTAGAATAAGAATGCGATCTAGGTGTCCCGGGACAAACATTTTCCCGGAACAATCCAGCAGCGGTGAACCGTAATAAGTCACTAACTTTCTCGGTGATATCTCTGAAACTATAACAGATAGTGAATTTCTTGAAATAACCTTTTTTTTAACTTGTAATTAGCTCGACAAAAAAGGTCATTACAATAATTTCACTAGCTCCCTTGGATTTCGAGATGCTCATTGAAAATTGGCCACTCGTCAAAATCGAATTAACGGTTCAACGCTTCCCTCCTGGATTCTCATTCAGTAATGCACAGACATGAATTTGTAGTTAACTTTACTTTGACGTTCAATAATTTTGCAACTATTTTTGTTACTGAAAAACTTCTTCTAACTAAAAAAATTGACACAACACAGGAAAATATCTGGGACCTCTATTTTTTCTCTCAATATATTGAACTCTTTGCATTGTTGTTCCAGAAAAATTTCTGTAGGCAAAATTGTTTTTAATCCGGATAAATGCAAGATTTTCAACAGATTTTGATATTATTGAATGTAATCGTTAATCATGGACATGGTGTGAAAAAATAAATAATATGTAAACAATGAAGAATACATTGTCATGGACGAATGGTGGCCGTCTCTCTGGAGATCTTCTGGTGAAAAATGGATGGGATTAGGTTGAATATTCACATTTATGAGGTGCGGAAAGTGTATGACATACGGGGATGTTGGTCAGTGGTTGTATTGGAGTTTAGTACACATGGGTGAAGGTATTGGGGGAAATGATGCATCCTCTCGTGTCGATCGTTTTCGACACGTTGGAGGAGTGAGTTTGCGGCGATTGCGTTAGACGTTGAGGATCGCTCGAGGGCTGTTAACGTCGCAGTACGTCAATGTCCATTATTGTTGGTCGATGCGACGTTGAGTACAGTGTTTACGGACGTTGTTGCTCTCAAGTATACTGTCTAATCAATCAAATGAGGATGAGGTGAATTTATCGTTAAAACTACACTTGGAGAATGAAGAATAGGTTAAATTACAATGATATAAAAAAATTTTACCAACGCATTGAATGATTCACGGGGAATTACGTGAGGGTTTTGGAATTTTCTGGGAAATTCTTTCGCCGAGCTTTGCACGGCATTTCATCCGAATTTTCTTTTTTTTTTTTTTTATTTTCTCTTCGCCCAGGGAAGTTTAGGTGATCCATGGAAGTCCTACAAAGAATTTTTCTGTTAAGCTGAATTAATTAAGTTAATACGAAATTTTTTGTATTGACTGGTAATTTGAGGGGGTTGACTAAATATCTGGAGCAGGATGTATGAAAATCAATTAAATGGGATAAAATACCACGATGGGGAATATATAAAATAATAAATGCCTATAGTATTTGGAAGACAAGCAAAGTAAATTAGGGAGGAATGAAAAAAAAAATTAGGTGCGATGGTTGTAACATTGGCTGGTAGAAGCGGCTTTGAAACAAAAAAAAATTCTAATTTTGTCTTGAAGGGATTAATTCATTTAATTCTTATTTATTTATTGATCAATAAATCACAATTCAAATCACAACTCAACATTGTAGCCACAGGATAATATTTTTATTATTAACGGATAGTTATAAACTTGCAAGTGCTACGCCCATCTGCACTCACCGTTCTCATATTTAATGCTATTATGATGATAAACGGGGTAATCGTTAAAACTCCGTATAAAAGAATAATGAGGTTTATGGAATAACAAATTTGCCCATTCTCACAATAGTAGGGATTTTCTATATGCCAAGTTTTCATATTCACAGTCATTACTTTAGAATTTCAATTAAGTTATGTATTTAATTGCAATGATGAAAAATTACAAATGAATTTTAACTTTTTTCACTGAAATAATTTTATTTCTCAGTGCATCACAGAAATACTGGGGGCGAATAAAAAAATAATATAAAATATAATAAATTAATTTTAAAAATCTAAATTTGCAACACAAAAATGATATCATATTCAGACCTTTTTAGTATATTGTTTGTTTAGCATTGTTATTATGGTATTTTCATATATTTTCAATGACGAAATTACTTGGAATTTGAGTGTTATTTGAGAACGATAAAATTTTGGCGGTCATAACTGTGAATTTTTTGGCAATTTCCATATATAGTTGATTTTATCATGGAAATTTTTCTCAATATAGCGATAGGGACTGATGAAAGTGTGGGGAAATGTAAACACGGGTATTTTTTATATCAGGAAGATCATTTATCTCCATATTCGGGGGGAAAGAATGCGTGGAAACGTTGTGGTATGTGGAATCGAGTTGCTATTGAGGAGGTGAATTTGAAAGTTTTGGAGCGAGATGGGATTGTGGCTCTTTTCCAGTCGTTGCGGGTTTATATGAGTGTCGGAATACCTCCGGGAATTCCAATGCAACTTGATTTTCAACATTGTACGAGGATACGAGGCGTTGGCATACATCGAGATCTACCTGGTCTTGTGGAATCTCTTTACGGGGGAAAACAAGTTGGAAAACTCGTGTTGTCTCACTGTTTTGGTTGGCCTTTCTCAACTTCTTTTTTCTTTTTATTTTTTTCCTCTCGTAGAATCTTGGAGGATTGAGCAATTCTTCGGGTGTAAACATCTCAGTCTGGTGGATTTTTTGTTTTTTAATGCACATTATTTATTCAGAAATTTTTCATGGAACGGATATTCACATGAATGTATTCTGAAATGGTGTCTGGGTTTGCTGTTCGATTACTTTTTCATCTTTGGTTTTTTTTTGAATTTTTCAAAATTCCACTATTGGAAAGAATTCTAATTTAATTTTTCAATTTTTATGGGGGTGGAAAATGCTAATTTCGTATGGATTTCCTATTGATTTTCTTTGGAATTTCGGGTGGATTTTGTACTAAGTTGCCATATTTTCATTAAATATTCAGAGTCTGTTGATGGATTATTATTTTACTGCTGTACCATAAGTTGGAACGAGACTGAAATGCGCGCTGCATGTACAGTATTCAAATCTCCCGCCTTCATCATTAACATATGACGAGTGTACTGTTTAATGAATCCGTCTTTAGCATTTTCGAGATATTTCGACTCGCTGAAACTTCATTAAAATTTTTTTACTTCAATAAATAGGATCTCAGAATTTTTTATCCCTAAATTGAGCGTAACAAAAAATTTGTCGTCATTATTGATAATATTTTATGGGGATTTTTATGAAAAATTTCGGAATTTGTGTAACAAGTTCATATCATTACACCGAAAATTAACGGGAAATTAAAAATTTGTTTGAAAAAAGAAGTTTTGAGACTAAAAAATAGAATATTAAAACAGAATTAGAAATAAATTTTCTCGACCAAAAAAAAAACACATTTTCTGTATATGCCCATATAATAGTAATTAAATTACTTTCTTTAATTGCGCACAAAGGTATGCATTCCCGAATTAATTAATGGGATTAATGAGAGACTTTGAACTCCCGTGGATGTGGAGCGATGAATTTATATCAGTGACAATTTCATGCATCAAGGGGTTTTTCACAAAGCGTAGAAATGAGTGAAAAAAAAAAATAAAGGGGAAAAGATGGAAACGATGGGGACAAAAATTCAGGTGAGTCCTTTGAAGCGCGATAAATTTGCAAAATTATGCGGTAGACGATTATGCGAATTCGTTGGCGCACAGCCGGACGTACACCGGAGAGTTCATGTCTCCGTTTCTACTTCTCATTTTTTAATGAAAAAAAAATTTTATTCCTGTGTAATCCTTCCGCAAGAAGACACGAAACTTTCATCAGTTTCGTATGACCTTTTTTTTTCGGTATGGCATATAAAATAAATATGGATATTCGCGTGGAATTCTGGAATCCGGTGTCAAATCGGTGAAATCGTCGCGGACTTTATCGCGCAAGTTAATTATTTTGCCTCGAGGTAAATTCCCTTGAGAGTTAATTAGAATCGCTGTCCTTTTAGGGGATTCTTTTGGAGCTTTTATGAGACCTGGGTGACAGCATCTCGTGTTTCAATGCCTCTTTGGAAAGTTTCTTTGCTCATTGTATGCAAATACTACGATCTATTATTTCAGTTGAAATATAAATCTTTTCAACTTACCAATTCGTCAGGTAATTTTCATTTTTCGTTCATTGAAATTCTACAGATGAAAGACGTTGACTCTATAATATGCGATTTAAAAAATAAATTATGACTTTGAAAACGTTAATTACGAGTTAAAAAAATGAAAATTACGATTTTGTAAATTTCTATCGTTAATTACGATTTTGCAACTTCGTATTAGAAGATTTAATACTTGCAGTCTATGAGATAAAAATTCGTAATTTACGACATCAATCGTAATTTACCTTTGTTGGAATCATAATTTAATAAGTGGAAACTTGCAACTGTGAAGAGTGCAGTTGTAATTACACAAAATTTTCCGTGAAATTGAGTAATCTTTACATTCTTTGACGTACTTTTTACTTAAAACTCTGCAAGTTTTACGAGTTCAAAAGAAAAAACATGACCGTACCGTAAATCTTCCGGGGAAAATATAGTATCTTCTACCATAAGGCTTGAAATAAAATTTACTTGACCTTATTTTATTTTTTTACCATAGATAAAAATGATTGAAATTATTCTTTAGCCCACGATTACGTGATTAGTCTCGTACTTTTCACATGCTTTTATTTAAATTGTGATTCCATTCCAAAGTGATTCCATCGACGCTGTTTCTCAGGCCGCCGAATGATGATTTAAAATTATAAGTCTTGTTGAAAATCATTGCATTTACCAAATAAAATTCCATCAATTTGATCCTTTCGAAAAAAATTGTTACATGTAAAATTATTGAATTTAAGCCGGAATATCAAGGATAATATTTCAAAATTAAAATTTAATTATTGAGTATCCCAGAATAATGCAACAAGTGCATATTCACAGTTAATTGAGTCATAAATCATTTATTAACAATTAAATATTCACCGTAGAAACAATGAAATTTAACGAATTAGTGACTAATTGCCTAAATTAATTATGAAAAATGAATAGTACTCCGTGCACGTTGGTGAATTTACACAATATTCTCGTGAAATTTAATTGATGAATCATTCACGATTGAGAATATTCGGACAGGGGAATGTTTGTACATTGAGATTTAATTAATTTCAATTGAATGGGCAGCCGTGAGAGGATTGATTGGTAGATGGAAAATTTCAGCTGTTTTTGGGGTATTTAAATCATGCAATATTTGAAGCAGTAGAATAGTGGATATAAAGTTCCAGATGTAGTAAACCATTGATAATGGAAACAGATGAATGTAATTTAATGTGGGCGGGGGGAAGGGGGG
>NW_011887769.1:1076022-1089173 GCF_000806365.1 Fopius arisanus | reverse complement strand
AATAGACAATGCATTTCCGATGCGGGACGAGGATCATTCGTTAATTTAACGAGGATTAGCCGTTAATGTGAGATGGGTGTTGTTTTGGGTTGGAGGGAAAACGCACGATAGTGTGTGTACAGGTGCGATGGATGAGATTTACTACGCAAGTTTCCTATTTCGCGTTGCATGAATGCACCAGTGATTATAGTTAAATGAATACGGAATCATGCAATTTATTCGTCGAGCGTAAATGTAATCGAGGATTTTTTTCAATGTTTATTATATTCTGGTGATTTTATAAATTAAACTCCGTGAATTGAGCTGATTTTTTTATTTTTATGTTTGATAGCGACTTTAGATATTTTTCAGAATTAAATTTTTTCGAAATATTATGGGGAAAGGTGGCACTTTGGATGAGTAGAAAAATGGGAGAGAGGATAAATTATTGTAGAAAGTATTCTTTAAGTTTCACTTTTTCTTTGGGTTTGGGGAAAATTAATTTCTTCCTTTCATATTGAGGTAATATGTTATCTATTTATTTGAAAGCTTGTTGAATATGTTGTAATGAAAAAATACGTGAGTTATGTGGTTCCCACGATTATTCATCGACTTGGAGATTTTTAAAGTGAAAATTTAATTTTCGTATTTGACCTGAATTTCAGTTTTGGTTTAATTTTCCAATATTTTCAAAGCAAATCAATATTGAAAGTGTATGAAGGAATATTTATATACCATTTGAGGAAACATTTCTTATTCTTCGAAACTGCATTACCTGTTGCTGATTTAGTTGCATTTTTATTAATATTATTAATATTATTAATAGTTGAAGATTTTGACATTTTTAATCGTTATGTCACGCTCTAAAATTCACGTTTATTACTAATTATCGTGTCATTCGAGGCAATTTGAGGGAGTATATTAAGTACCATTTTCAAGGGTTCAACGAGCGCTTTATAGGGCCGTTAAAATTTTTCTATTCCACAGATATGATCAAAGATTATCGATGATAATGTGTTGATTTTCACGCATCGAGTTTTGAAAAATCGTAGCACCGGTCAAATAAAAATGCATAATAAATTGCGTCGTCTTTGCAAATACTCGCAAATTTTATTTCCATGTACTCATCCACGTACTTATCGAATCATTTTTAAAAAAGGGAATGTAAATTCATACGAGTTTTCTTATAATCATAGAAACTGTCTGTTGAAAAAAATTTGCTTCCACATGTGGAGGAATTATAGGAAAAATGTTTAATATTGAATTGCTTTGTCAAGATTGAATTGAAAAAATTTTTGCGAATGTTAAAGAAAAAGGCAGGCTTGTTGAATTCTTCACAAAATTATCGGGTTTGGCTGGGAATTAGGGAATTTTTAGAGAATATTTGGGGAATTTAGTCTTTGTACAATTTTTTCGAAGGAATTTCTCTCTGTACAGTTATGGAGGCCAGATATTTTGGGATGGAGTCGATTTATCGACTTTGGGGAGTTTATTAAGGTCAGCTGTCACAGCTAAATGAATAGACTGGTGTATCCATGGGAGATAAAATTACATTCAAATGGAAGAGTGCCCGAATTAATGTCCAACAATGATTTAATGCAATGTTGTAGTGGTTAAATAACGTTTTCGAAATGTGTTTGAATATATATTTCCAAGTGAATAAATATTCGAACTGAATGGATTGACTACAAAATTGAACTTTGTCTGGCAGTTGTTCGTGAGGGAATAATGCTCAAACGCTGGATCGTTCGTTAAATCGCCGATAAATATTGTTATTTAATCAGAACACAGTGGAAATGAGTTTCTTAATAATAAGGAAATGATTATTCTATATTTCAAAAAACAGAACCTTTACACTGTTACAAAATTGCACTTGGCGATTTTTTTTAGAAAAAACTTGAAATTTTTAATAATTCTGCGAGGACGAATTATTAAATTTCTTGAATATTCTGGTAATTCTCTATTTTCAGTTCGTTGTAGCACTAAAAATCGGTAAAAATATTGAAAATTCAAACAATAATACCCCTGAGTTTGTAATCTACTTAAGATTCAATTGCTTTTATATATAATTCTCACGATGAACACAAAAATTCAGGCTTTCATCGAGAAATCGATCATTCTTCAATACGAAAAAGCCACTTTCACGTCATTTCAACATAACTAAAAAAAATCGGTGATACTTTTTTATTGAAATTCAATTCAAACTCTTTGAGACTGAAATTTCAAGGAATTTTCAATAGCGTAGATCGAAGAATTTCTTCTTTAATTCCGGAGAAGGCAAGAGTGAAAATCAAGATAAAAAATTTGTAAAGAAGAAAATAGCGTTTTTTGCTAATCGAAACTGCTGCTTTAACATAAAAAAAATGTTTTTCCTCATGAATTCGTGGTAGTTGATGTTTTTTTCATCTGTATATCGAACTCGCTGGCATTTTGAATTGGAGGGAGTTTTTTTTTTTGTGTGTGTGCAAGTGAAAAGATTCTACACTTGAAGCCAAATGGAGCTATCGCACCGGTAAAGAAACCGGAACAACTGTCGGATCTAGCGTGAAGAGATATCAGACTGATCCTTCCAATTTTGCGGTGGATTTTTCAAGCTCTCTGTACTTTTCCCTCTCAATCCACTCTTTCGGTATTTGCTGGTGCTCAGATGCGCTCCACAATCTACATGGTCGAGATCTTTGAGAGTTAACCAACATTGAGGGATCAAAAGTGAGAGACTCACGTATGCGAGGGTGGAATTGTCGATTTTATATACAAATTTTACCTCCGTCAGCTAGATTCGGTTATTTCGGTTTGAGGTAAAAATAGTGAGAGTCAATCGATGGCGTAATAGGTGGGTGAAAATGACGCAAATTTTTTTTATGAATTCAATCCCTGAATCTCAATGATTCTGAATAGAGGGGCGGAGGGGGGGGGGGGGAAGCTGAACTGAGGAACGTAATTGTACTCACTTATATTTTTATCCCTGAACTGCGACTCGACGTCTCCAGCCATGAAAACCACAGCCATCAGCACTAGAATACACCCGACACTGGATTCCATCTGAAACAATAAAACCAAGAATGGTTTTAATGCTTTCTTTTGCTATATTCCGTTAGTTGCTGGTACAATAATTGAATCCTTCATCCTAATTATAATGGCTGGGACGCGGAGATTTATATTGTTTCATTGGAGTTTTGGAAAATCTTGTCATTAAAAATTATGATATTCCGGCACTTTTTCAGTCAAATTCTCAAATCATCTGGTCAATTAATAAATTAAATGTTTGATTATTCAATTTTCGTATTTTGAAGCGAAGATTAATTATTAGTTAAGATGAATAAGTATCCGGAGACAATTTTTGAAAGTTCAATTTCCATGTTTTCTTGATTACTCATCGAGAAGAGCTGGTCAATTTGTGAATCCCCCGATTAATTGAAAAGATCTTCATTAATTTCTTGCCCTAAGAAATTAATTTTTATCGCTATACAGAACATACTAGAATCTATTTCAAAGAATACTTGAAAAATAACATTAGTATACTCAATTCAAATATAATGTTCATATTCATGAATTAAATATGACATATATCATGTACTTGAAGTAATTATATTATTACAAGTACTTCAACTATGAAATATGCTTCATTCAAAATAATTTTTGGCGGTGTAATCCTATTAATTTCCATGAAATCCACTGAGAAAAAAAATTCTTTCGAAAAGTATATTAACTTTTCATCAGTAAATATACATATATAAACACATCCACAAGACGTGCTGATAACAAATAGTATAATCCCTTGAAATTTTTATAAAAAAAAGTGATAAATAAAAATTATCAAGAATACAATAGGAATGCATGTACAAGCTGCTGATCGTTATCATCTGGATTGAATTGTTCTCGATATATTGTTCGATGCGGTTGAATATCTCGTAATGATGAAAATCCCGTTACATAATGAACTCGAGGCTTTGAAAATAATCAATATTCAGGGTAGTTGGAATTTCATGGGGTCATCGTAGACTGGCAGTTGAACAATTCAACGGAAGGGTGAAGACACGTTTCCGGCGACTGGCTCTCCAATTCGCCACCACAATCCCAATGGTAGGATAATCCCCTGTTCGCTTCATCCAACCCCATCCCGCGTATAATAGAAATCTCGACGGTTATTACCGTACTATTCAGTCCTCAACGAATTATCGGCTGACCCCCCACCGCCCCCCCCCGACATTGATCGTATATTCGTCACATTGTCAAGTGGCACATGACACTCTCGCCAGGACTGGTAGAAAATCGCACTCGATATTTCATGAGAAAATAACTTGACATTTTTACCAACCGCAAAGTCGTGTGACTTTTCGCATTTTCCGGTGAATTTTTTATTGTCTAAAATTGTAGGAAATTTGTGGGGGAATGGTTTTTCATTGCATATTGTTTAGTTAGTTTTTAGTTAATTAGTATTTCATTTTAAAATGGTTGGTTGACGTAGAATTTAAATATTTCCGTGGTAATATGACCACGATGATTGATTCTGTTGGGTATTCATTGGAAAATTAATAATCATTGAACGCGAAAAATTGAATTTATTGGTTTTTCAAGCTGACTCGTCGTGGAATTGAAAGTTATGACATTATTCGCCTGACATTTCAAGGTGTATCTAGTAGTAAACAAAAATATCGTACAATGTTAAAAATATTCCTTATCATATGTTCAGTAGAACTAATTAATTTTCTGTGTTTATTGGGTGCAACAAATCTGACAATTGATAAATTATTTAAATATATTCGTTTCAATTATTTCGTGAAGTATTTAAAATTCACACATTTATTTATTCTGGTAAAAAATAATTTCCACAAATTTCATTCAGTGCTTCAATTTGACGAATTTAACGATTCCTCCTTGAATTGGATTGATTGTCACGCTAATGAGAATTACTCTCATGTTTTCTATGGAATATCGAAAAAAATTTCTGATGGTCATGACGTTTATAAAATAATGAAACAAGTGCGACAGAATTTACAGCATGAAAAATACTCGATTCGCCCTGGCTTTTACATTCTCGTCAGTGTTTGAATGAAATTTAAAGTAAAAATATCAGTCGAGTGGACTGACTGGGTCCATAGTGCACTTGGCGATTTGCTAGCTAATTGGTATTTGAGAGCACCTCTCGGCAAATACCGTGGCCATTGAAGGGCGAGGGGGTGGAGGAGGGGGATCAATAGGGTCATCGATTTTCAATTCACGATTTTTTAGGCTTTTTTTTTTCACGAATGCGTGGGGACATTTGTGGATTTTAGTGGATTCTACTTTTGTCCAGGAAAAAATCTTTGGAAGAAATTTGAATTTCATTTACTTTACATATTTCATTTCTTTTTTTTTTCAACATGATTTTTCTTTTCGGTACACGACTCGTGTGTAAAATAAAAAATGACTGTTCCGGGAGAATCAGGATTTATTTATAAATTCAATAATTGATTAACAAATTGATAAGTTGTTTATGAGTTGGTAATAATTATAATTATTCCGAAGATGTTCAAGTGAAACAAGTAGATTTTCTGTTTATGTACCACTCAGCCTTCGATTCTGTCGAGTTATCAAACAGGAAGTATTCGTAATCTTCAATATTTCGTAATATTAATATAATAATAATGTACAATTAGATAATTCAATGAATAGTCATTAATGATGACGGGTATTGGAGTTAAATTATTCGATGGACAATTAACATTTTTTATAGACTCGAGGAATTAGCAATTTATAAAGTACGTCCAGGAGATAAAGTCCCGAAAATAGAAGAAGTTCATTATAGAGTAGAATAGATCGCTGGAATAATCTAAAATAATTTTCCCAATATGATAAATCAATTTCAATAAATTCTGGCAGTAAAATCAGTAGCAGAATTCAACAGGTTTTCTTCTAAATGGAAACATTGTAATCGTTGAAATTGAAGTTTTTTATTATTTTTGTGTTGCGTCGAGCCATTATGACCTACAAAGCCGGAAAATCCAATTTTTGGATCATGTCCGTCCGTGTGTGTGCCAGCGGCAATTTACTCAAACTTCAACTTCAATTGGGGGCTGATGGATCCATGAAATTGAATAATTTTTTTCTCGTATGCGGGTGTTTTTGGACCACTAGACGTCGTTAACTCAAATTCAATTCATTAATATTTTTTTAAACCAATTTTTGAGTACTTCAGAAATCAGTTTTTTCAACATAATTGTATTAAAAGTGTTACGAAGTACTTTAATTACGGGTTAAAAAATTCGTTTCGATGTTTCATCTCCCGAATTTGAAGATGGAAATAATAGCAATATCACAGTAATATATACTCAGACTAATATGGAAATATAAGAAGGATTGTCGAAAATTCGTACTTTGGAAATATTCAATGGACTTTAATTAGAGTTTGAAAAGATAATTGCGATGCTATACTATATAATTAAATTAATCAGATTATAATTACCACAGCTATACATTTTAATATAATTTCCAGATGATTTTTACTAATGTTGAAAAATATTTGATTAATACAACCCGCAAACAAAACTATATGCTTTATGCAATTAAAAACAATTATCGATTTTCTTTGTAATGAATTCGTAAAAATTAATAGTCGGGCAAGTCTTGGCGTTTGACTTAGTGATAAATACGGGATATATTTTGGAATTGGTATTTATTCAAGCGATGGAGGGGTGAATTGGTACATTGGAAAGTGTCGAAGAACCGAGGGATCAAGGAGATAGACATTTTTCCGAGACGCCGCTTTGATATTTCTCCTCTTGAAGGAAAGCTTATCCGTTGCCTTTAACCTATACCATCCTCATTGGGGGGGGGGGGGGGGGGTTGAAGGGAAATCCCTGCTGAGGCCATCGTAAATGTGCCTATTTTCCCCTCCTCGGTCTTTCAAGTCCTCGAGGCTATTTCACGTTGAACAACATCCCCGTCTGAAGTTCTCGAGTGCTGGATGATCCGTGCGTCTTTCAACATGCCATGTTAAAACCCACACCGTCACGTTTACCCCAAATATTTCTCTTTTCATTTTTACCCTCTTTCCCTTTTTCATCTGGTGCGATGTAATATAGCGAACGTACGTGGAATTCACGGGAGAATCTCGTTTCACGGCCAGACGGCTTGCTGATCCCTTCCTCCTTTATGTCTTTGGAACATCTATTTTTTGAAAAAAAAAAAAGAAATCCACTGCTGGTAGGGAAATGCTATCATCAAAGGAGAAAAAAAAATGTTTCAATCGGTTCCTACCCGATTTTAACTCAGTGGATTCAATTGAGTTTAGAAACGGAATTGTGATTTCAAATTCCTGAATTATTGTTATCAGAAAGCAATTTTTTTTTTTGTTTAAATTATTTGAGGAAAAGATGAGAGCTATTTTTGGGAGAGTGACTATTAGTTTCGATTTTTACGAATGACTCATTCCGAGAAAAACTGGATAGTGTTTTCATTTATGCCAAACAAATTTGTGGCGGGAGTTTTAGCTGCACTTTTATGGTGATTCAGGGCGCAATGTAAAAAATAATTAATCGAGTTTTACGCGGGAACTTTAAAAATTTTTAATGTAGAAGATAAGATATTTAGAAAAGGTAGTTAGTTAGCTGTCGCGTTCGAAGAACTTATTTCTCGCATGTATCGGTATTGACAAATTAGGTAATTAATTTTCAGAATATAATTCATTTCCATAAAAATCACGTCTGAAGGATTCAATTTTTACAATTGTGGAAATTCATACTAAATGCAATTAGCTTTCTTCATTGCAAAAATTCTGATGTCGGATTTAATAATTAATTTATATCCAGGAAATTTCACAAAAAGTCCTGTATTTCAGCGATTTTGAAATATAGTAAGTAATTAAAATTATATATAATATATAAATATATTATATATAATAATAAATTAGGAATGGGGAGAACTCTAGAATATTTTTAGAATTCCGCGAAATTTCACAACATAATCTTTGAATTTTATGAATATTCCTTAGGGGAAATGGTTTTTTAAAAGTGAAGTAATAAAGATTTCTCCAGTGGGGGTATATATGTTGCGATGTTATATATAGTGATGACGATGAAGAGAAAGATTTGTGGAGTTAATTTCTAGCAACCTCGGTCCTCTCTTCTTTACTGTACCACTCGAGTGATAATTAAGCCCTGAGACCTTTTCCGCTGCTATCTCCCTCTCCCTGTCATGTCACCCTTTCGGAGATGAAAAATTCTAGAGTAGTTGACGACCACTCAGGGCACAACCTCTTCGAGCTGATGATTAAAGTTCTGGTAATTTTTTTTTATACAATACGGAGACTAAAAATTTATTTTCGCCAATTTATTTCCACTTATTACAGAAAATCTTTGAGCACATTCGCAAATAGAGGGGATGATTTCCGTTTTAAGAAATTATTTATAGTAAATTTTTAATTGCGATATAAAGAGCTTCAAAATTATCGGATATTTCGAGAATTTTTCGTGGTGTAGCAACGAGAGGGAGAAGTTTTCTGGAAAAAATTCTCTCAATGATTTGAAAAACTCGATATCCCATAAATTTTGACGGGCGAGAGGTATTCGGAGGATTATTTCGTGTTTAGGATCTCGAGACATCTTCACATTGTTCTCAATTTTCGTATCGATTTCGCTGAATGAATTCTTCCCGAATGGATTCCTTTCATGATGAATGATTGAATGAAATTTTGCTAAACGCGCTCAATATTTTACAAAGCAATAATACCCAAGTCCTACGTGTAAATAAACTAAGACATTTTTTCTTACTATATTTTTAATCATTTGAAGAAGGTAGAACTGCGAGGAACTAGAGGAAAATTTGAGACACCTGTTTATTGGTGAATAACACGAGTGCATGAAACTTATATGCATGCGAATAAATGGAGGAGCTAGGGAATACTGATATCCTGTAAACCCGATTGAGATAAACTCCAGGATGCCAATTTGTCACGTTCTTGGCATCAACTACCGAAATGTATCCCTGACGAATGGGTATTTCTGACTATGAGAAGAACTCCTCCGGGAATACTCTGTTATTTCAAAATGTCAAATATCAACCGGGTCAGTATAAAATATCGACAATGTCCTCAATAGTACAACTCGTATATCATTGACCGTCCGCTGACATAAATCTCTCATTGTCCACTGATAATTCTCTCGGTTCCATTCATGAAACTTTCTCCGATTACTCTTCCGGTGCTAAATAGAAAATCAGAGGGTCAAAGATGGGTTTATGCAACGTGGAAATCCCAGGATTGCTGAAATATTGAGCATTGTTAAACGTAATCACGATTGATTACTCTTATTATCCTTTCATTATTGGAATTCCCAAAATGCTAATGGCTCGTAATTGATGGGTTATTGATTGGTAATGATGCGATTCGCTGGGCAACCTCTGTATTCCCAAATTATTGATGACCTGATTGTCGAACGGTTCATTAATTCTCGATGGTAGTCCAATGCAAACATATTTTTTTTTCTACATAATGTACTTGTTTACGGTAATTAGATAAAAATGTAATTTTAACAAAGCAGATGTATGTGATACGGAAAAATTTTCTTTTGGCCAAATTTTATATTTATTTGGTTTTTAAAATTTATTTTTGATAGTTATTACAATTGTTTGATATCACACTGAGGACGAAGTGTTAAAATCAATTTTTTTTTGTTATTTCATTTCATTGTTAGTCATTAATTGAAATCTCTCCTTTTTCCGGAATTTCTCAAAATTTTAATTATGACGTTATTTGCATTTTTTATTATGCGAGGTTGAAATCAATTTCAATTAAAAACGGTCAGTGTTTCTCATTTATTTCAATATCGAAGAAAATTGTGTTTTTCATGGTGAAGGATAATGAATTTTTCAAAGAAGACTTGAATTTTCAATATTTTCACGGTTTGTCAGTATCATGGAAAATTTCGAATAACCGAAATATTAAAAAATCTAATTGATTCATTAATGAGGAAATTTACAGAAATTTCATTTTTTGTTGCTGGAACCTGCAGGTGTTATTTTCTAACAGTACGTTCTAGACACGAATAAGACACTCCGAATTTGCAGTTTATTTTTATCTCTCGGGGTAGTTACACAGTGGAGCATCGCGGATGGGGTTATTTAACCACTTGTTGAATCACCGATATCTTGCTAGTCCGCAATATCACGTCGATGTACGACATTTCGAGCGAGTTTACGCAATGCGTCGTGGAGTACGTGAATTCCGCATTCAAAGGATAGGTGATATTCCGGGGATAGCCTCGGCGGTGGTTATTCCAGGCATATATCTAGGTGTGGTGAGGTGGGCGGGTTGAATGTGGGTGGAAGAGGGGGGTATATGATATTACCTCGGAAAATTGAAGAGTGCGCAGTGGCATGTGAAAATAATACACTCGAATCTACGATATTTTATCTTTCAAATTATCTTATCATTCTGCATTAATTCATTTATTGCATTACTCATATTTACTATTATTCATTTATTACAATAATAATTATTCGCGGTTTTATTATATTTCTTTTATTCATTATATGTGTTAGGTGATAGAATCAGAAAAAAATATTAATAAATTATATAATGATATTATATATGAATATTAATTTTAGTATAAAATTATTATTCATAATTAATATCATCTGGTATACTCCATTTGGGCTGCAAAAATTCTAAAATTTAAAATTGAAAAAATTGGTTTTAAAATTGGTTTTAAAAAAATTTGATAACTTTCATGTAAAATTGAAATTATTAAAAATTTGTAGATGTCGTGTGTAATGATTTGTCTATATATGATATCGGCGGGGATCGTGTAGAGTATATAGTGTAATGAGGTGATAGAATATTCTAGATTCAGGTGTATATTTTCTGGTGGAAGTGGTATGGCGAAGATGGCGAGAAACCAGGAGCGATTTGTGCGGTGGAATCGAGGGTGGAAATGCGTTCTCCGAGGCGAATACCTCACCACCCGCAGGACCGTTAATTAAACCTGCGATCGATATACTTGGATACCCCAGGGACTCACCTGAGCCCTGGACGAACCCGTCGCGTTACCAAATATTCATTCAGCGAAACCCCCAGGTATTTTAACACTGCTGAATCGAATATTCGTTTGCTGTGTAATCCGTAAACGAATCATTTGTTTATTGAGGATGATAGATACAGTAGTGGGATTCCCCGTATTTTCTTCCCCTGTAGCCCCATGCATGCAACTATAACGCGAGTCTATCCTGTTTTCGACATTTATAAAATTTGGATTAAGGTTCAACTTCATCAGATTTTAATTTGAGAGCTTTTCGTCGTCGCTTTTGATATTGCAGATAATTTTGTAAACGAAAGTTGAAAGTATTTAATGAAAATTTATTTAAATAGTTATTTTTTGCGCAGCTATTTTAGAATTGGCCGCGAATATTGGACTGTCTGGCTGAGATACGGATGAGAAAAATAATTAGTCAAATCTGATATTGGAATGAATTACATTAATGTTGGTGGAATTATTTTAATTTATTCGAATTTTTTAATCTACACACGGAAAGAAAAGTTCAATGAAAATTAAATCTAGAAAATTCATTGAACGGTTGCGATTTTTCTGTTATATTTATATAGAAATTCATGTAAAATCATTCTCACGTGTCAATTACCTGAAATGTTCGGTAATTCTGAATTGATTATTTGAATATTTATCTCTGCGTCTGGATCCATCATTTTTCGGATTTTTGGGAGATAAAAATATAGAACGAAAATTCAGTGATTGTCGTTTAAAATTTAAACATTTAAACTTTAAGTAATGAATTTATTTCGGTAATTGTTCAGATTTTCGTCGCGACGGGAGTATATATTAGCAATATTTTAAATAACAGTCAGGAGAACATTACGTGAGTCATTAGAATATATTTGAAAGTTACTGAATGCTTCCGAAAATGATAATAGCGGGTAAAAAAATTTTGAGGAATAACCGGTCTAGTCGGTGTCCAGCATGAAAAGTTGTTTTAACGTCGCGAGGTGAAACGTCACCAATAAAATCGAAAATATAACAAATCATATTTCCACTCATATTTCGAGTGGATCCACAAATATTACTTTTTATTAAAAAAAAAATCGGTTTTCACTGGCTATTCTGATAGCTAGATTTTATTTACTCATCCTCTTGCTGTAGCGGGTCACAACATCAGGAGGAATTAATTCGAAAGTTACATCGACAACTTTAATGCAACTCATGTAGCTATGACAAACACTCCCATGTTTGTACATAACTTTGTCGTTTCTAGAATTATACTAAAAGCTAGGTTTTGAACAAATATCGAGTTGAAATTTACCAACAATTAGATCAATATGGGATGGTGTACAAGGAAAATCGCGTACTTTAGTTTATTATTGAAGGATATTTGCACTGTTGTTTGAACATGATTGGTGAAGGAAACACTCATTGAAGTAAAAAAAGCCAGACAAAAAGTGTTTGCATATTCGCAAATAAAAATCTAAAACTATAAAATATCACAGACACTAGTATTTTTATTTTTACTTTTACTAAAAAGCAGTTTTCATGAATTAATAAAATTTTTCTTGAATCTAGAAGAATCAATCACATTTTCTACAGTTCCTTTTTTCTCTATATGGAAATTTGAATTGAACTATTATAAATGAATTGCAACTCGATTAAATATTCAATTTTTTCCTTGTACTTTCCGGATTTCCATTTTTAGACAATAATTTCCCAGAATAATGCATTTCCACGTGAAGTACTTAATCAACTTTTAAATTTATCCAACGGATTGTCTTCATTTTCATGCTGATAAATTCTTAAGAATCCGACCTTGAAATTTAACAGGAGAATTTGTAATACTCTCTACAATGATTAAGCATCAGTGTGAATATTAGTCAATTATAATCAAGTACTTGAATGAATAAATTACCATCGCAGCATGAACGGTAAATTTCAACAAATATATTTAAATAACTCGTCATCCACTTATAATAATTAATTAATTTTTCCTTTGACATTTCGATGAAACCTGAAATTTAATTACACTCTGCTGTTCACCCAATCAATTTTTTTTTTAACTACAATTTTTTTTCGTGTTTTTGCTACATATATGGCAAGTGATCGAGCCAAAGTAAAAAACCCTTGCCCTTGATGAATAATTATTTCTCCCAACTAAATTTATTTCTCGTAAGTAAACCATGTTCAAATACTGACAGT
>NW_011887769.1:1069992-1075852 GCF_000806365.1 Fopius arisanus | reverse complement strand
GGGGGAGGGGGGCGGAGAGGGGGAGGGGGAGAGGGAGAAAGTCATAAGACCTTACATGAGCGTTTCTGATTCCCTGGTAAGTCGATACCAATAACCAGCGACTCTGCGCACCTCCAATAGTAGGGAAAAGACTCTTGCGCGTGCCAAACCTGTGTACGCAGGTCATTGCTATCTCCAAAAAGGACAGTACCAGTCGATATCCCCCAGGCAAACCATTCATTACCATTCTCAGATTTCCCTGGAATATGGTCACCATTCAAAGTGCTAAATTCAGTGGCCCATAATTTTTTTTTCTTTTTATCACTGTCACATACTTGTTTTATTTTCACTTGTTGTGTCCATTAGGGGAACATTATTTACCATCTAAAAACGTCGACCTTTTAAAGAAGCAGATTTAGTCTCCGTTCTGTCGAAGGAGGTTGTTACAATGTCTAAAAAATATAGGTCCTTTAACTGCCATTACCTTCTGGTAATCTCCTGTAATAACCCAGAGTAGAGAGGGTCTCGATATTTTGATAAAAAATTTTGCACTTTCAAAAATATCCCCTTTTGCATAGATTTACGATTCTTCATTGAAAAAAAATTCTTTCGCTGTATAAATTCATTTTGCATGAGCAGCTGTTGATATTTTTTCTGAATACATAAAAGTATTTTGTTTATTTTCCATTAATTTGTATTGGGAATAGATTTATTTCTAACAAAAGACCAAAAATCTATAAATTCACTTATATAGAATAAATATTGTGAGAAGTAGAAAATTCCTGTCTCAGTTCGTACTCCGAAGGTTTAAGAAAATGTTCTTGAAATTATTATTGTAGATGTCTCTCCAGTAGTCTAGTAATAAATTAACTTCTAACAGTATCTCGCGTCTAGAAATTTCCGCACGATTGAAATCAATCGCATTGAAGAAAATACAAAAGAAAATACAATATTACAATCCATTTATCTCCGACGATTTTTTCGAGCTGAAATTGTTACTGTAGAATGAATTATTTAATAATTAAGCAATAAGTAATTAGATTCACACCAGTTCATTAATCCTACGATCTGGAAACTGTAGATTTTTATTTTTTTGGTCTTTCTGGTTTTGTGAGATTTGGTTGTCTCTAGCTTTACCTACACCTCTGTTTGCGTTATTTAGGGTTACACTGAGGCGGTGTTGTCAGTCTCAAACACAACACATGTTGTTACAATGAACACACAATAAGATGAATGATTTAGGCAATCTTAAACGGATTCCTCAATCACTGATGAATCCCTGCTAATAGGGATAATATTAAACCGATAATTCAGCCTCTCAATTGTTCCCCACGAATAAAAAATTTGTTTACAGAAGTTGAGAGGGGTCGATTAAAAAAAATTAGTCAGTAATAAATGAGTCGGTTCGCTTTTTTTTTTCTGAAGGGACCAGATAGAAATATTTGAAAAATCGTCGAAGTAGTTCTCTAGCATGATTTCGCACATTGGTCCGATTCCCTGGTGAATTCCCGGGTGAATTCCATTGAATGGAGTTGAGGAATTAATTCAAAATTTTGATGATACACTCGAGTATTGATTGACTCATTTACCAATGGTTATAATAGACTGTTGTCGATGGTTTCTCGATTCAAGAGGTACAATTACCTGCCCCTGGACGTAACCCTTTCTCAACCATCTGTTCCCCTGGCATTCAGAGGTGCAGCCTTCTACCTGCCTCAACGCCCACACCTCCCACTTCTTTTCCTCCAATCTGCAATCACCCTATTTTCCCCCTATTTTCCCTTCATCCCTCTCACATCGTCGCCTCACTGATGCAACGACCTTTCGCCAATATTCCCTCGAGGCTCAAAACAACCAGTCAAAGTGTATTGCACTCCTCGTGATGATAAATCACGTGAAAAATCCCATCTAATGCAACGGTTTACCCAAATAATCTCAATATAATTGGAGTGAATCCCTAATTAGACAATAATTGCGTACTCCATCCCCACAAAATGTGCAATCATCGGTCTGAAGAATGAAAGGATTGATGAAAAAAAAAAAAAAAAAGAAGAATTGGAAAAAAATGAGGTTTTTACCGGGGGCTATTTGGCCAGCGAAATTCAACCGTGAAATGCAACGTTAGATGCAAATTTCCAGTGCATCGTTATCGTGCACGTGAAAAGTCCGGGTGATTCGTATGGCTCTTGGGTAACAGGAGAGCAGTATTAAAGCAGAGGAATCGGTATTCTCAGCGCCTGCGTTTTAGTAAAAAAAAAAAAACAATACTCCCACATCAACTTTTCCACTCACGTGTTTGTCATTATCTGCGAATAATAGTAATGGAGAGCACTTGCTCGAGGCAATTGCTTCACCAGCGGGGATGAAGAGATTAAAATTAAAAGGGGGAAAAAAAACACGTGGAATCTCAGTTTTGAGGCGTTCGCGGCCATTATTATTATTATTTTTGCCTTCCGGATGGATGTTGCGTTTAATTTCAGCGTTTTGCCTGGGAAGCTAGCGCTGAAACTAAACGCTGCATCCATCTGAAAACCGATTGTAATAAAAATACGTGAAGATTATGAAAAATAAGCTAATGAATGAGAGGAATATTTTTTTAATTAACTCAATGTCCGGAGGGAGACAATGAGAACATGCTTCAACCTGCCTTTGATATCGAGGGGAAAAAAAGTGACTAGTCGGTTTTTTTTTTTTCCTTTTAATAGCTGGATTGCAGTTCGTATGGCCGGGGGTTTGGCTGGAAGTTTAGGGGTATTCAACCGGTTGAGGGTAAAATCAGAAAATACCGGGTAGAGATGGAAGAGGGTGAATAGTGAATCTGAGGGAATTCTGTACTGGGGCTCTTGAACCTGACCACTTTGGTCGCGGATAGAATAGTGTAGACATTTCCTTTTCAGGTGAATTCCTTGAGCGTGGGCGAGCAGGATAGCATGAGCGAAATGAGGATAACTCTTCTCGGATGCCGAGAAGAGATGTTGGCGCAATGTTAGGAAAGTACACTTGATTTCAAGTGAAACACACAGGAAAATACGAAATAAAGAGTCGTACCAGTGGGAAATGGAATTCTCATTTTTGCAGAACTGGTATGGGGTTTTTCCGAACTCGTGAAAAATTATGAAATTATCATACCGTTACTCAACTCTTCTGAATAATTAGTAATTACGGAATTTTTATCGTTTATTGACGAATTCATGGGGTTATTTACGTTGGAAATTTTTGTCGGAGTTTCTCGCGTCTAATTGCGCAATTTTTTGTTCGAGTGGCGATAATTTCGCGATAAGATTCATCAGCACATGTTATCATTGACAAATTTAGAATTTCATAGAGTAATCAATTGAACTTGATAATTGACATTCTCCTAGATTGGAAACTCAAGTAAATAAACAAATCCTCGTATTTTTTACTATTTTTACTATAATTCAAGTACACCATATTTTTCCGTGATACTTAAAAAAAAATATTTATATTTCTATTATTTATATTAACAACTATCTGAATTTCAATCAAAAGTAACATTTTCAATTACAAAAAAAAAATTCACCTGAACATTTGAAAGTGAGAGTGAAAATATTCATGTACTTGATTCAAGTATATGAATAATTTTCTGGGCAATAACAATTAATTGAATCTGAGTGGATCGTCGAGTTGATATTGAAAAGTATAATTCTTTCGGTCTGGTACTTGTAATATTACAGTCGAGACACGTTTGATTGCGTCTGACTGGTAGATACGAGCTGTGACGTTTTCACCTGCTGCGTTTTATACCTCGTTGCAGTACGAAAAGATACATCCAGTGGTGTGATGCTCTCCTGGCCTGCGGAAACGGCTGATTTACCTGAAATCCACTGGCACTCTGTGCCCCCCCGAATTATTTCAATTGAGTAAAACTCACGAATATTCTGGCCAATTGACTCAAGTGGTTCCTATTGACGTTGTGATGCACCTCGATTCTCCAATATAAATTTTCTCATTCGCTATTCCAGAGCTCAACCATTCAATCACGCTCTCATGATAATTACAAGAGGCAGAAGTAATTAAATTCCCCCCGGGAAAATCGTCATGGAATGATGACAATTGGTTGAAAAAATTTGAGGAAATTTACTCCTGAATATTCAAAACACGTATTGCCGTTGTTTCACTTGGGTTTTTTTTTTCCCGCGCCTCGGCGATTTCGCGGTTCTTATCAGCAGGGGAAATGCGATACGATTTATCAATGAATTTTTGGCGATTGTGGTACGCCGGTTGGCAGTTTAATTGCCTGGTGCAACCTCGAAAATTGAAAATTTTTAATCACGTCTGGGGAATAGACTCCTAGAGCTGAAGGGGTTAAAATAAAATTCATTTCGTTGTATCAGAGTATCAAGAAGTGGCAGGAGGATAATTCTTACTAGTGAAACTCACGGTTTCACGTGCGCAAATGAACGCACGATCGACGTGATTCAGGTGCGCGAACAGGTGGTCATTACCAGGACAACAGGTTGGAAGGGATCTCGTTGGATCGAGTTGGAGTTGAAGATCGGTATGGATCGACTCGTCCAACGGGTCTCAACATTTTTTCACGTATGAGAATTTTAAATTGTCCCTGATATTCCGGATTAAAGGGAGATGAATGGATTACTCAATTTTTTTTTAATGTCGAGTAATCACTAAACTGTTGATTTTCAGAGAAAATATCAAAAGACTTTTTCACTTGAAAATTTAATTTGCTACAGAATGAGTTATTTGAGGTTTTCCCCTCAACTCGATAGTTTATGAAATAAATGGAGTATTTAGGATATGACCGTTCAACTTGTTGCACTTGATCATTTGATTACGAACTTCTTGGAGATATTTTTTATAAATGGAGAATTTCCGGTTTCTCGAGTCTGTTTTCTCTACCGGTAATTTTCTCTAATGGTCGATGAAAGATCGATTGGAAGTACTGAAATTATTTGAATTTTATCAGAGACGAAATTCTTGTTTTTATCTTTTTTCCGTGAAGTCGAGAAAAATTAAACCGCGTGAAATGAATTATCTTTCATTTGGGAGGTAATTTCCACAATTACTGCAAATATTTAATGACTCCAATTTTTTAACTCTACCCGATCGTTTCCAGGGTAATTTTTCAAAAAGATTTTCGTCTCTCATCTTCATAATTTCTGAAAATTAATTAAGACAGTCATTTTCAGAAATATTAGAAATAACTCATGGCCCATTCACTGCACGTTTTTGAGTGTAAATTTTAGCCGATAATTTTCCATAAAAAAAAAATTTCTCCTTTCTCGTCTTTATAATTTCTGAAAATCAATTAACATCTGAAAAAGGCAGATATACAAATAATTTATGAGGACGGAATTATATTCATTCAACAGTGATGTTTACTTGTCCGACCGACCACAACCGATCTCCATCGTAACCTGATATCCTGATCGTATGCACCTGTTCGATCACCTGAAGCCAGAATTTATATATCTCGGGATGGAGTTGGTGAGCGCAGGTAGCTAACAGTTGAGGTTTCACTATTTCCGAAATACGGTGGTGGGGAAAAAAAATCTCACCGGTTTACGATATTGTACGGCAGGTTGAGCACCTGTGCCACCTGTTCGCTGATATGTTTGCCTGGTAGCAGGGCAAGTTAACGACTCGATGGTTCGGCCGATCGATATTCAACGCTTCACCTGCCGATCTCACCTGACAATGGGGAAATCCCACCACTTATTTTTTTTTATTCTTAACCGATTTTATTTATCTTTATTATTTACAATCTTTATTGCAAATAAATAACAATGCACATTTCTTGGAATTTCAATTGCAATGGCCTCAGAATTTATCATTTTTTAATTCAATTTCAATTGGAAATGTTTTTAAAATTTATCGGTTAATCTGGAAAATCAAAAAAATT